>NW_016803633.1:264966-267640 GCF_001698545.2 Rhinopithecus bieti | reverse complement strand
CATGTACTTGTGTTTTTTTTAAAAGACAATACAAATCATTCAACTAATCATTTTAATTATTTAAATTATTTTTGAAATGATTGCTTTCTCTGGTAGGAGGAGAGTAAGGAAGCTCTTATTGCAAAGATATAAAATGTTTTCTTTGTTTTTTTTCTGTGTGAGTCATCAGAATTTATTATGACTTTCATAAGAAATTTCAACAGAGAGCAAGGCAGACAGAGGTATGGTGGGGAATGCTGGACTGATGGGGTTAAAGCATTTGTTGTTTTACTAGATCCTTTCTAATTTAGAGGAATGAACATCTTTTCTTTGCTTATACAAAGGCATTCCTTTCATTTTCACTATCAATCTTGACTAAAATATTTACTTTGGATCTCATTCCCTGCTTTGTCTCATTCCAGGATTCTCAGTGTTGATCCCTTTTTGGGCTTAATGCCTTCATAGTTCCCAAGCATGGCATGTTTGTTAATGTCTTTGTACAAATAGAAAAACATAGATGTTCAAAACCTTTCAGAGTCTAATATGACAATGTCCATCCCTACCCTGTTCTCCACCAGATTCAGCCCCAGAGACCTCATTTAAATTTTAGCCTGCATCACAGAATGATGTGGCCTCTTTAGTGGGTCCAACCAGTCCTATAACCCACTCTTTAGCTTGAGTTTCACAAAACCAGAGTTACACATGTATTAATCCCATGATCAAATATGGAAACTCATGGACAATGTCATGAGACAAAGACCTCCCAAATCAATAATATTCAATTCATATTTGTTGATAGCTTATTCTGTACCAGGCACTGAACAAGCCAATGGGATTCAAATAAACATTTACTCTAGGATGTGAACCATCTCCTGAGGTACTGAGAATGTTCCCCAGTACTTGTGTAACTAGAGTTCATTTAATCTGATTGCAATTAGTTACACTCAGTGGCATTCATTCTAGATAATCTTCAATGAGGACCTACATTCTAGTTGCTACAAAGGATAGTTCAGATGGATGGAATAAACTAAGCAAAAGTGACAAGGAATGAATGAGAATTTGGGAAGAAACAGGAAGCTCACCATGTCAAGATGTTGAAGAACATGACCTGAGATCGAGATGAAAATGTAGATTGAAAATGAATTACCAAAACCTTGAATACCACATTAAGGAATTGGGATTTATGTTTTACCCCATGAAGGGAAAAGCCACTGAATATTTTTGAGAGAACGAGTAGAGTATCAGATTTAGAAAGTCAGCTTATATGGAACTGTTGAAAATGTAGATGAAGAAAAATCAGGAAGCAAAGAAGCTGGTTAAGAAGGTAATGAATTGGCCGGGCGCAGTGGCTCACTCCTGTAATTCCGGCACTTTGGGAGGCCGAGGCGGGCGGATCACAAGGTCAGGAGATTGAGACCACGGTGAAACCCCGTCTCTAGTAAAAATACAAAAAATAGGCCGGGCGCGGTGGCTCAAGCCTGTAATCCCAGATGGGTGGATCACGAGGTCAGGAGATCGAGACCATCCTGGCTAACACTGTGAAACCCCGTCTCTACTAAGAAATACAAAAAGCTAGCCGGGCGAGGTGGCGGGCACCTGTAGTCCCAGCTCTTCGGGAGGCTGAGGCAGGAGAATGGCGTAAACCCGGGAGGCAGAGCTTGCAGTGAACTGAGATCCGGCCACTGCACTCCAGCCTGGGCGACAGAGCGAGACTCCGTCTCAAAAAAAAAAATACAAAAAATTAGCCGGGCGCGGTGGCGGGCGCCTGTAGTCCCAGCTACTCAGGAGGCTGGGCAGGAGAATGGCGTGAATCCGGGAGGCGGAGCTTGCAGTGAGAAGAGATAGCGCCACTGCACTCCAGCCAGGGGGACAGAGCAAGACTCTGTCTCAAAAAAAAAAAAAAAAAAAAAAAAAAAAAAGTAACGAAATGAATTACGTCCAACAAGTAGGAGATATGGAACTTAAGCTGGGATGATGATCATGACAAGAGCGGCAAAACTGAGAAACTTTTCGATCTAGGTAATGAAAAGTTGGTAGTTGAATAACCCCTGGTACTTCCACAGTTTCTATGCTATACTACCTGCTTCAGGTATACCCTGCTTACAAAGATGATTCTTTGAAAAATGTTTTTAATGATTTTTTAAGTTGATGGCTATCAAGAGCTGAATTGGGATCACCACACAGAAGTTTGCCTTTAGCTCCTAGTGTCACCTTTCATTTAATCATTTACTAGCTTTTTTAGCTTGACCCATTTTATTCTCAAAATGTTTACTTCACTTTGTGATCTTCTCCGTTCCATTATTGTTCCCATATCTCACTTCATAGATCATGCATCCCTATGTCACAGATCCTCATGGTGGGGGATTAACACCCTTTGGAAATGATATGGACAGCTATTTTTGTCTTTGGAAGAATAGTTTAAGTGGAACAATGGCTAGCCAACCCAGAGTTCATCAGTAGGGAAATATGAGAAGTTAAAGCCAGTAAGGTAAAGCATTTAATTGGGACAGTAAAGAGAGTAATGTCTACTAAAAATACAAAAATTAACTGGGTGTGGTGGTGCATGCCTGTAGTCCCAGCTACTTGGGAGGCTGAGGCAGGAGAATTGCTTGAACCCAGGAGGCAGAGGCTGCAATGAGCCAAGATTGCGCCACTGCATTCCAACCTGGCAACAGAGCGAGATTCCGTCTCAAAA
>NW_016803633.1:228038-264530 GCF_001698545.2 Rhinopithecus bieti | reverse complement strand
TATTGTTTCTTTTTGTTTGCTTTAATTTTTCAGTGTGAAAAGAGAAAACAATGGAGGAGAAAGAGCAAGAGAGAATAATGATCAATATGTAAAGTGTTATGGATTTAACTTTTATTTTAATACGAGATTATGTCTTATTAAATTAAGTATCAATAAGTGTTAATAAATAATTATTGAGAAGTATCAATATATAATATATAACAAGACATATCAATAAACAAATAAATGTTTAAACATGGTCCATTATAAACAATTATATTCTAATATAAGAAAATGTGGTATCCAATTCAGTGGTTGACATTTATGAAATACTCAATATGGATATGAAGAATAAATTGAATTGATAAAGAAATGATTTGCTTTATGTAAGGCAACCCTCTAGGGAATCCAGTGAGACCACATACTAAGAACTACCGTTGTACTTTCATTCTTGTTTCGATCAGTTAGAAATGCTTGCTTTTCGTCTTGTTGTGAATTTTTCTTAAACTGTCAGTAGATGTGATGTAAGTGGTTCCTAATTCTTTCTTTGGATATTTGGCATACCCTTATGATATTTGCCATACTCATAAAATAATTCATGAAATAATGACAGCTTTTCATGAATTAATGTGGTACATCTTCTATTATTTTATATGAGCCATTAATATTTGAAATAACAATTATCACCTTTACCACTTATTTAGCCATTACTATGTGTCAGGAACACAAAGAGGAATGAGAAAATCTTTACCCTAAATGACTTACAGTTTAGTAGTGGTCATTGGAGAGAGGTTTATCAATAATCACAATACACTACAGCAATTCTAAATTTGATATATGTATGCCATGTTAGGAGCACATAAATTTAATAAAATTTCTATTCTGCAAACATACATGTATTACTCATCTAGTATAGATTTGACAGTGTATTAGATCCATTTTCATTTTACCAGACAGTCTAAGAGTTCTTAGTCTACTAGGGAAACAGACATGTAAACAAGCCCATTTTAATATCCCATGGTAAATACAAAATTAGAAAACAAAGAAGTAGCACATAGGAGGGCCTGATGACCTCTCTGTCAGTTTGCATCGCCGAAGAAAAACAGAGGCCAGTATGGGATTTGATGTACAGGAAATGTATTTGGGATAACTCCTTATGAAAGTTAAAAGTCGAGGGAGCAGGAATAGGTGAGAAGACCCTTCAGACAACAATACAGGTCTGTCTTCGTAAAAGGAGAGAGAGGAAAGAAACAATTGGGTAGAAAGGCCCTTAAACTGTAGCAGAGTTCTAAGAAAGTCTTGGCCAGGCTACTGAGAAATCCCAGAGCACAAGTTTCCCGTTAGAAAAATTTTTCACAAGGCAAGAAGGAGCACTAACAAACTGACATGCTTTGTAACTGGCTAGCTGCAGCCCAGAATCTATGTGACCTGTGTTAGTACAATGATGGATAAAAGAATCGAGAGCTGGGCTGTCAGTCAACCATGCCTGCAGCAGTCAATTCTCTTGAAAGAGATCTGAGAGATGACACTACAGAGACCTACTTTTCCTTTTAGGTTCAGAAGGCCTTTTCTCCATTGGCCCACTGGACTTTCTTCCTTATAGAGAATGTAGAACAGAGATGTTAGAAAGATAAACTATAACCTCTGTCACTTCCAGTTGGTCTTGAGAATGCAGCTGATATTCATCCTTTCTGTTATCCACCAGCCATTCTAATTTCCCTTCACTCTATGCTATCACTTCAGCTTGTCCTGATGGACTATTTGGTGTCTTGGCCCCACCCTTCATTCCTGTGGGGTCTGAGCCTGTGGAAATTACACCTTTCTCAGCCCAGGTTAATGAATGTGTCCATTCACTGTTAAATTAGGTAAGGGAATATCTAGAGGTGCCAAAGTGGATCATCTGGCTTCCCTGTATATTCTTTCCCGCCCCCATTGTTTGAAAACAGTTCTACCTCCTCCAGCTGATCAGGATCAATTACCCTTACCAGCATGGTGACTCCATTTCCCTGGATACAAACATCTGAAGTAGCTAACTTAAATAAAAGTGATTCTTTTGCTGTGTGTCCTGTATTCTTGTGTATTCTCATTGGGAATCAGGACTTCTAACTTGTAGAGCCCTGAGTTTTGGTGGTAGAAAGCATCAAATCCCCCAGTGATTGATGATAAATAAGATTCCTCTTGCTTCCATGTGTTAGTTCCCGAACCCACATATTCTTCCTAATGGGGACACCATATATTACACTTCTGTGATTTATTACACACACTGGATCCTAAAGGATGGCTTCCAAGATAGTGTTTTAGCTGTGTGTTGGATAAGCCATTCCAGTACTCTACGATATTGGCTGCTTTTGAATGATGTGGACCGTGAGAAGATCAGTACACAGGTTATGGTCCATATATCAGTGAGATGAGTTCCCTGGTCAAATGCTAGGCAGTGGGATTCCATGTCTACAGATACGGGATTCCATAATCTCTCAGAAGGTGCTGGCTGAGGCTCTGCAGGCAGAAGAGTGAAATACGCACTTAGAATAGGTGTCCTTCCAGGATAAAAGGGGTACAGTGTAGTAGAATTGTGACTGAGAAGTTAAAGTTTTACCTGATGGAAAAGTACCCAACTGGGGACTCAGCATTAGCCTCTTTTGCTAGAAGTTTGGACATTAAGGCATTGGTGCCTTGATTGACATTGGAAGGTGTAAGTCCATTACATTGAGCCTATGCTTAGCTCCTATATAAGCCACCATTAGTCACTCCATTCCTGTGCTCATGATGCAAGTCCTAGAATGGCATTATTACAAAGGCTAGCTAAAATAAACTAGATGAGTCATTTGTCTACTTGATTGTTTGGTGCCTCTTCTATGATAGATGTCTTCCAGTGGGTGATGTGATGCAAACTTTTTCATATTTTATACCCAGTCACATACGTCCATTGACATACCTCTACACAGACCTCTTTGTCTTCAACCATTCAATCTTTCACTTCTAGCTTCCTGGCCACTCAATCAGGCCAAAGCTATTATTCTAAAATATGTATTTATTTTCACCTTGGGCCATCTCTCCTACAGAGTGGGTGATCCTGCATAGTCCTCAGTTCCTTACCTTTGGAAGATTTTACTGTCTTTCAAGGCATTCCATGAATGTGTCTTTAGATCAGCCCCCCATCCATTTTTGGCTTGTACATGATACTAACCAGACCCATCTATAAAACAATCTCAAACTGTTTTCCTTTCTTCCAGCTAGTCACATGTAACCTCATAAGAACATATGGGGAGAGGGACACTGATGCAACTTTGGTGGGTGGCATGAAGGCCTGAGCTATCAACTCTTGCAGCTTACTCCTGCCATATGGTACTTCCAGGGTTAAATCCCAGATGCACTATTTTCTTTCACTAAGGATTGCTTCTGAGTCTTTCTAACTCTATGACTTACCAGATCTGATGTGATCCAGCTCATAATGAACATTTGTAGATGCATTGTTACTCGGTGCCCTGCAGTAAAGAATTCTTATTATATCAGAACCTAGTAGCATGCAAAGGGATGTTTTTCAAAAGGTATATAACTCTGTAAGATAGATGGCCTAGTCTCACCTCAGAAACCCAGGAAGCTGTGTTACAATTCTTCCATTGGAGCTTGCATTATCTCTGCACTGCAATGTTTTCCTCCAATATTCTAGAGTCATTCATATAGCCCAAGAAACATGACTGTTGGCACTACAGCCTAAACCTGTGATAGAGCACTTTATTATTTAAGACTTAAAAATGGGAGCATTTAGAGTTATACAATATATGAGTCATAGGTCAGAGCTATATTCTCTCTCTTTTTATTTTATTTTATTTTTTTGAGACAGAGTCTCACTCTGTTGCCCAGGCTCTGGAGTGCACTGGCACAATCTTGGCCTCACTGCAACTTCCACTTTCTGAGTCCAAGTGATTCTCCTGCCTTAGCCTCCCAAGTAGCTGGGATTACATGTGCCCACCACCACACCCAGCTGATTTTTGTATTTTTAGTAGAGACAGGGTTTCGCCATGTTGGCCAGGCTGGTCTTGAACTCCTGATGTCAGGTGATCTGCTTACCCTGGCCTCCCAAAGTGCTGGGATTACGGTGTGAACCACCACGCCCAGCCCAGAGCTATATTCTTAAGTGTAAAATGTGTTACCTCTAAAACCCAGTGAGGCTTACCAAAAGTGATTCTTCCTTTTAATTTAATTTTAGAGAATACAGATGCAGCAACTGGCTTTTTTCTTTGAAGGGGTTATTCTCATACACCCTTGCTCACTGGATTCCTAAAAATGTCTAGTAAGGTTCCTGAATCATAGGTTTTACCTTCCACACATTGGAAAACATGTGGCTTACCAAAGTCACCAGTTTATTAGCCACTTATTACTTGTACTATCCAATTAGTATATCATCAGTGAAATGAATCAATGTGATATTCTGTGGGATTCCCAGTTGGTCCTTGTATCATTACATGATTTTATTACAGACAGCAGGAATGCTAATATAATCTTTTAACAAAACTATAAATAGTGTTGTCTATTCCATGTGAACACGAATCTGTTTCTAATCCTCATTTCTGGTTGGAATAGAAAGAACACATTTGCCAAATCAATGGATGAATACCACTTATTTGCTGCCATAATAATATGCTCTCACAATAAACCCCACCTGGCACAGCAGCTTTAATAGGAATAACACTTTTTTGAATTCATGGTCATTTACATTTATTCTCCAGGATCTATTATTTCTGCAGCAGCCAGAACAATGAATTATAATAAATAGAGAAATATTAGTCCCTACCACCCCTGCAATGTTTAAGTCTTTAATGGTGAAAATAATCTCCACCATTTCTCAGCTATGCCCATGAATTTGCTATTGTTTTGTTTTCTTTTCATGTGTAATGAACTTTTAAAATTTTAGGATAGATTTATATTTATAGAAAAGTTACAAAGGTGATAGATGGACTTACCATAAAATTCACACAGAGTTTGACCTATTAATAACATCTTATTTTAAAAAACATTAATGAACTACTATTGACACATTATTATTAACTAAAGTTCACACTTTATTCATGTTTATTTAGTTTAACCTAGTGTCATATTTCTGTTTCAGGACATCATATTGCAGTTAGTCATGATGTTTACTTAGGCTCCTGTTGGCTGTGAAACTTTCTCAGATTTTTCTCTGTTTTTAATGACCTCCACAGTTTTGAGTACTGGTTAGGCATTTTGTAGAATATTCCTCAGTTTGGATACATGTGATGCTTTTTTCATGATTAGATTGGGATTATGAGTTTTGGAGAGAAAGACTACAGAAGTGTCATTCTCAGCATATCATATCAAGAGCAGATACTATCAACATAATTTATCACTGCTGATGTTAACATCAATTACCTGACTGAGATAATGTTTATGAAGTTCTCCACTATAAAGTTATTTCACAACCCCTTCCACACTATATTCATTGGAGAAAAATCAAAATGTGCACCCTACACTTAAGGAGTAGGAAGTTATGTTGCATCTCCTTGAAGGTGGAGAATCTTTGCAAATTAGTTGGAATTCTATGACTCTATCAGGTATTTTTCCAATAATTTCTTTATATAAACATGGACTCAAATATTTATTTTATACTTTTGGTTACAATCCGGTACTACTCAAATTTTCCAGCTTTGGCAACAGAACGCTCTTTCTGGGATCAGCCATGTCTCCAAGGAGCCCTAGTTCCTTTAATTGGAGAATGATATTACAAACCAAGATCTGGGTGCTAGGTGTTTTTTATTTACTATCTTAACATACATGGGAAAGGAGCAGTTTCAGACATTTCTTTCAGTCCTGCTCCACTTTGAAAGTTCCAACTGCACAGCACAAGTGATCAAAGTGGAGTTACTCCAACTTCCAGGTATATCAATTCCAATGATACACTCAGAGATTAGGGGAATGTCCACTGAGTGGGTCCACATCTATAAAATGCACATAAGCCTGCCTGGGCTTTAGCCAGGATCTGTCTATTATCTGGCCCTGTCAGCTCCAACTCTAACAAAGGGCCATAATGATCCTTTGGATCTCAATGTATAAGCATCAATTCAGATTCCGTATCTGTCAATTTTTGAAATGTCTGTGTATTCCACTTTCTCCAGTGAAAAATCACCTGAATAAATAGCTATCCTTTCAGGGAGGGTGAGGGAATAAATACAATTTATATTTATCACAATGTTACAGGGCCCTTCTATCAATGGGGTCTGGACCACTTTCAGGTTCCTGTTCCTCCATTCTTTTTTTCAGGTCAAAGATGTTACTTGGCACCATTACTGGCTGCCCGTCTGTTTTGCCCTAGTCTGCCATTCTCTTCTAACAATCTACACAACCCATTGCTGGTGAAGCCCCCTTGACTATTTTCCTGACCTTGCTGATGCTCAAAGTGTTTGTGATTCCCTACCTCATTGTGATTAAGCACTGCCGCCTGGCTTCCATACTCTGGGATCAATCAATCCTCAAGGATGTTAACAAGTACAATTCTGTGTCAGCCTATCCTACTATATCAGCTGTGTCCTGTAGAAAAGAGACACGACTGAATTTTCTCATACTGCATAAGCCCATCTCAGCAACAGATTCCTGGTGGCCTTTGTGAATGGCATACCATCTATTCCAGCCTTTTTTTTCCTTTTCTCCTTCTTCTTCTCCTCCTCCTCCTCCTCCTCCTCCTCCTCCCTTTTTTTTGGGGGGGGGGGGGTTACTTTAGTCTACCAGGTACCAGGGTGATTCGGCCATTCTCACATCACTCTGAATGAGCCATTACCCTTATCGTAAGAGTAAGTTTGTTCCCATCGCTAGGATTCTTGTGTGGTTAAATCCTATGTCCTAAAAAAGTGCTCATAACTCATTGAATTCATGCTTATCCAATTTTATGTTCTGATCAAGCACCCTCAAAATATTAATCTCAGGAGTACCTTTCTGGTTCCAACTGGTACATGCTAAATAATTATTATATATGCCTTGATGTGTAATTTCTTTGTTTTCTTATAAGTCCCAGCATGTCTGCAGATGGCTGGTGCTAGGATTTAACACTAGCTATTGGTCTAGCAGTCAGGAGAGGGACAGCTCCTTAGGGAATACCTTTTGCCTTGGGGTGGAAGGGATGAGTTCCCAGCAGTGTATCCCCGAGCAGTGAAGTGCTAGCTCTTATTAAGGAAAAGTGGGCTACTTATACAAACTCTGAGGGCTGAAGGAAGTCAACAGAGCAAAAATCCTCAGGGATGTCTGTCCTATTTTTTAGGATCCCAGATTTTTCCAACAAAGACTCTGGTTTTAGCATAACAAACTTGCCTTGAGCATTTAAATGTTGCTGGGATTTTGCAACATTATCATATCTTGTGGCTGCACCTCAGCTTTTCTTTGCAGAAGAAAAAAGGCTTTTGTAAGTTACCAAACATGTTCTCTGGCTCTTACACACAGACTTTATTTCTTTCTTTGTTTTAAATTGGCAAGTAAAAGTTGTATACAATTATTGTGTATACCATGTGTTAAAAGATACATACATTGTAGAATGGTTAAATTGAACTAAACATATGCATTAACTCACATATATATAATGCTTTGTGATGAGAACACTTAAAATCTGATCTCTGAGCAGTTTCCAAGAATACAGTACATTGTTACTAACTATTGTCACCATGTTGTTCAATAGATCTCTTGAATTTATTTCTCCTAATTAAAATTGGGTATCATTTAACATCTCCCCTACCGACCCACCTCTGAGCCCCTGGTAACCACCATTCTACTCTCTACTTCTATAAATTCATTTCTTTTTAGATTCTGCATATAAAAAAGACATAATTCTGTGCCTAGTATATTTTATGTAATATAATGTCTTCCACGTTCATCTATATGGTCTCAAATAACAGGATCGTTTTCATTTTTAAGGCTGAATAGTATACCAATAGTATACCAAATTTTCTTTATCCATCTATCTGTTGATGGATGCTTAGGTTGATTCCATATTTTGACTATTGTAAATAATACTACAATGAACAAGGAAATGTGGATATCTCTTTGAGATACTGATTTCATGTCTTTTGGATATATACCCAAAATTGGGATTGTTGGATCATATGGTAGTTCTATATTTTTTATTTTAAGGAACCTCCATACTGTCTTCCATAATGGCTATACTAATTTACATTCTCATCAACAATGTACAAGAATTCCTTTTTCCACATCATCTCAATACTTGCAATCTTTCATCTTTTTTTATTATAGCCATTCCAATGGTTATAAAATGATATCTCATTGGGATTTTAATTTGCATTTCTCTGATGATTAGTGATGTTGAGCATTTTCTCATCTACTTATTGGCTATTTGTATATCTTCTTTGGAAAATGTCTATTCAAATCCTTTGCTCGTTTTTAATTGGGTCATTTGTTTTCTTAGTAATAAGTTGTTTGAGTTTCTTATTTTTTTTATATTAACCCCTTATCAGAAGGGTGGTTTGCAAATATTTTCTCCCATTCCATAGGCTGTCTTTTCATTCAGTTGTTTGTATCCTTTGCCATCAGAAGCTTTAAATCCCATTTGTCTATTTTCTCTTTTATTGCCTGTACTTTGGGGGCTATATCTAGAAAATAATTGCCAAGACCAATGTCATGGAGTTTTCCCCTATGTTTTATTCTATCAGTTTTACAGTTTTGGGTTTTATACTTAAGTCTTTAATCCATTTTGAGTTTATTTTTATTAAGAGTCTAATTTCATTCTTTTTCGTTTGGGCATCTAGTTGTTCCAAGCATCATTTATTGAAAAGACTGTCCTTCCTCATTATGTGTTCTTGACACTTTTGTCAAAAACTAATTGACCATAGATATGGGGATTTATTTCTTGATTCTCTATTTTGTTCCATTGATATATGCGTCTGTATCTATGCCAGTATCCTGTTGTTTTGTTTACTATAGTTTTGTAGTATATTCTGAGGTTAGGTAGTGTGGTAGCTCTAGTTTTGTTGTTTTTACTCAATATTGTTTTGCCTACTTACTCAATATTGCTTTGGCTATTTAGAATATTTTGTGATTCTATACACATTTTAGGATTTTTTTCTATTTCTGTAAGAAATGTTATTGGAATTTTGATAGAGATTGAATTAAATCTGTAGATCTCCTTGGTTAGTATGGACATTTTAAAAATATCAATTCTTCCAATTCATGAACATGGGCTATCTTTCCATTTATTTGTGTCTTATTTATTTCATAAAGTTTTATAGTTTTCAGTTTCCAGGATTTTCACCTCCTTAATTAAATTTATTTCTAAATTTTTATGTTATTGGTAGCTATTATATATATATATATGACTTTTTCATGATATCTTTTTAGCCTTTAACTATTCTTCATAAATCTTAGCTTTTCATCATCTCTCTTTAGTATGGCAATAACATATAGTAAATAATATGCCAACCCAATTGTCCTTGTAAGCATTGTTGCCCTCCATATCCTTCAAATGCCTGAGTCATTTTACCAGCAAGGTTTTCTCCCCATTGTAAAATTTTCCAAGTTCACCACTGGTGAATCTTCAGCAATTGGTCTACCACCTTGTACTAGAGGTTATTGGTTTCTTCTCCCATTCCACTCAAGATTGGCCCCCCCTCACTATTCCTAAAACCTCATCTTACTGCATGTTTTCCACACCACTCTTTGCCCCTTTGTATCTATTCAGGTCCTTTTAAAAATAGACACTAATATACAAGAAATTTATTGAGGAAAACACTTGTAAAGAATGAATTAAATTGAATTTGAAATATGACAAGGAATGTCCCAACTATAAAAAAAGAATAGAATTTCACTGATAAAAATTATATACAGAAAAAAGTGGTAGACATGGCAGATGAAATGCCATGGCTTTAGGAGGTTTCTTTAAACTTAGATTTTATGATATCAGTTGTACCTGAGTAGCATACTCTAATTGTTACAGTGTCATGTTAAGGAACATGTTTTAATAGTGATAGTTCCATAAACACACATGATGGGGCACAAAAAATAGAATAATTTAACATGCAAAATATAATACTACCAAATAAGAAGATATCATAAATATATTTTCAGGCAAATAGAATATTCAAACTATCCAAAAAGTGAAAAATAGAAAAAATATAAATTAAAAAACTATTCAGGTTAAGTGTATTTTCCTAAATTACTGTTCAAAAAAATCCCTCTTGATAATCATTATTACTAGCAGTCTGTCAAGGGCTCATCCAGAGTAAAGAGTCTTTTGAATTTTTGGAATTCATTGGCACATTTTGTTCTCAGGAGAAGAGAGTTTCTGGAACCAGTAGCACCTATGGGATCTACTTACTTGAAATAATGACATAAACAAAAGCAGCATGTGGGCTGTTCATTTATTTAGAAACATGCAACGGAAAGACAATAAAACACTGTTGACATCACCAAACATCAGTTAAGGTCAAGCAGTTTCTCAAGAACTGAATACCAGAGAGAAGATTTTACAATACAATGTTCATAATTCTCTTTTATGTTGACAAAAGTAACTAGTTCCACTGAAAAAAAAAATGCAGATTTCTTCTAAGTGACATTCTTTCTGTGCTACAAGTAACATTATACATTTCAACATCTACCAAAGAAAGTCTTTATTTTCAAGTTGTGAGTGCATTATATACTATGATTTATGAAGTTCAAGATAAAAGAGCTGCTCTTTTATGAAAAGGTTTCTGATTTCATAGGGAAATTACTACTACTATAATTTATTGCCTAGTAGTAATATTGCTGTCATAAGTTATTTGAGCACATTTACCTTAAAGATGTTGTTGTTATCCCTTGGCGTTTGTAGAATATAAGATGTTCCTGTAACTAACACTTTAAGATGTTAGCAGCACCAGCTATTAATTACTTTGCCTATAATATGTGCATTAATTCTGGAGAATGATGGGCCAGAAGAGAATTAATATTTATTGAAAGCTAACTTTATGTCAGGAGCTGTGCTAAGCATTTTATGTACAACTTCTTGTTAAGTCTTTAGAGCTACATAAAATAGGCATTATCCCTATTTTAAAGTGGAGACAATGGCCCGCAGATCCTGAGTAACTTGAACAGGTCATATGGGTAGTAAATGACTTAATTGGGATTGAAGCCTCATTCATGATTATACACATCCCATGATGCAGTTTTACAACAGAATACAATATATTGTTACTCAAATCCTAATTATAAAATACTCTATCATCTTAGTAAATCAAGTATTAACTGGTAACCATATGCTTAAATATATGCTAGACAATGCTGGGACTGTAAATAGAGTACATAATATGTTCCTTGTCTTCACTGGATGAGGAACTTATCTTTTATAAATAAATTCGTGGTAGAGATAAATTGAAAAGTTGCTGTCAATAAAACCTCTGAATACATGAAATTGTCGAAGACTCTAAAGTATGCTGTTTCATAGGGGGTTTTACCCATCTGGTCATATGTGGTTTTAGCCAAGTTTATACTTATAGACATAAAGCTTTTCCTTGATAATTATGTGGAAGAAAGCTGTGTCTCTTGTCATGTCAGCAAAGAAGGAAGAATCACTAACAGAAAAAATAATGAACTATTATGTAAAAGAAAATCCAGATAATATGTTAATATATTAACATGCCTGCCATGAATCTACCAAAATAATGTCAAAATGCTTTCATGTGCATTATTAAGTTGAATTATACAATATGAATGTTAGTATCTTCACTGTTGAGTAAATTATCAAAGACCCAGATTGAAATAATTTATTAAGTCAAGCTTAATCTCTTATTAACACTATTCTGTGTGATTTCATATATCATATTTCTATAAATAAATAAGAAAAGTGGCATTTTAATTGCCAAAATATTTAACAATTCACTTTGGCCAAAATATAATCTAAAACCAAAACATGAATGACATATGACTTAATTGACTTTTGACAAGAATCAATGTAATATATAGTGTTATGTATAATAACATACATTTTATGTATGATTAAAATAATACATGCACAAAATATCATGCAGATGAAGATTCTTATCACTTCTTGGAAGACTCAGAAAAATTTAATTTTGGTATCCCTTTTCTCTTCCTTTCCATTCTATGACACTGCTTTCTTTTATTAGTAACTTTTATTTTCTAGTATTTTAGCTTCTACAGGTCAACACCATAAAGATCATTTTATTCCTGAAATAATGATTTACTTCAAAAAGAAAAAAGGACTAGAAGACTAACTAACTGTTAGCAGAAATCCTCACCTTGCAGGACATGATTGTCGATATTGACACATGGTCTTCATCTCTCAAATTATATAATTTATGTATTAATATGTTTGACCCCTTCAAATCTCATGTTGAAATTTGATCCCCAGTGTTGGGAGGTAGGGCCTAATGGGAGGTGTTTAGATCATGGGAATGGATCCTTTATGAATGGCTTGGTGCCGTCCTCACAGCAATGAGTAAGTTCTTGCTCTGTTAGTTTCAGCGATAACAGAGTTTGGCACCTCCCTCCCCTCTTGTCTTGCTCTCTTGCCATGTGACCCCTGCAAAAGCGGGCTCCCCTTCACCTTCCACCATGAATGGAAGCAGCCTGAGGCCCTCACCAGAAGCAGATGCTGGAGCCATGCTTTTTGTACAGACTGCAGAATGCTGAGCCAAATAAACTTTTTTTAAAAAAATTTAAATTTAAATTTTATTTTATTTTAAGTTCTGGGATACATGTGCAGAATGTGCAGGTTTTTCACATAGGTATACATGTGCCATGGTGGTTTGCTGCACCTATCAACCCATCATCTGGGTTTTAAACTCTGCATGCATTAGGTATTTGTTCTAATGCTCTCCCTCCCCTTTCCTACTACCCCTCTACAGGCTCTGGCATGTGATGTTCCCCTCCCTGTGTCCATGTGTTCTCATTGTTCAACTCCATTTATAAGAGAGAATATGCAGTGTTTGGTTTTCTGTTCCTATGTTAGTTTGCTGAGAATTATGACTTCCAGCTTCATCCATGTTCCTGCAAAGGACGTGATCTCATTATTTTTTATGGCTGCACAGCATTCCATGGTGTACATATGACACATGTTCTTTATCCAGTCTATCACTGATGAGCATTTGGGTTGGTTCCAAGTCTTTGCTGTTATAAATAGTGCTGCAATAAACATACGTGTGAATGTGTCTTTATAGTAGAATGATTCATAATTCTTTGGGTATACACCCAGTAATGGGATTGCTAGGTCGAATGGTATTTCTGGTACCATCCTTAAGGAATCACCCACTGTCTTCCACATTGGATGAACTAATTTGCACTCTCATCAGAAGCGTAAAAGTGTTCCTATTTCTCCACATCCTCAACAGCATCTATTGTTTCCTGACTTTTTAATCATCTCCATTCTGACAGGACATAGGCATGGGCAAAGACTTCATGACCAAGACACCGAAAGCAATTTCAGCAAAAGCCAAAATTGACAAATGGGATCTAATTAAAATAAAGAGCTTCTGCCCAGCAAAAGAAACTAGCATTGGAGTAAACAGGCAACCTACAGTATGGGAGAAAAATTTTGCAATCTACCCATCTGACAAATGTCTAATACACAGAATCTACAAGGAACTTAAACAAATTTATAAGAAAAAAAAAATAACCCCATCAAAAAGTGAGCAAAGGATATGAATAGACCCTTCTCGAAAGAAGACATTTTATAGCTAATAAACATATGAAAAAAAACTCATCTATGATCATCAGAGAAATGCAAATCAAAACCACAATGAGATACCAAATAAAGCTTCTATTTATAAATTACCCAGCTTTAGGGATTCCTTTATAGCAACACAGATGAAATAAGAATGTTACCTATCTCTAGCTGGCTTTTTATGGTCTTTAGAAAATCTAGTGTGACAGTTCTTAAAATCATGGTTACAATACATTTATTTATGTATTAAATTTATATTAGATCTCCTTACAAGTAACCAAGAACACCTTCTTCCCAAACAGTTGCTTCTCAAGCTATTTAAGTTTTCCTATGAAATGACTAATAGTAATGAAAACCTTCATATCCAGCTTGTTCCTACCACTTCCCCACTACCACAGTCTTGCTGAGATTCTTTGGTTTTGAACCTCATTGTTTGAATCTTCAAAGCTTATCCCAATCATTGGTTGGTTCACAGTAAGTGCTCAGTAACCCTTATTTAACTGAAGTAACTGGGGGGAAAAAAGACTCTTTTCTGCTTCTCTTAAAACCACTACTACTTGTTTTATATTGCTGTTGGTTTTTAATTAGTATGTCCACTTGACTTATTTTGGGACCTTCCTGAGCACGTGAATCATGGAGCTTGTTTTCTTGTGTGTTTTACAACAAAGATCTTTCATTTTCACTTTTCTTTCTCTTACTAGCTTTTGTTTTGTTGATAAAGACTATCTGCCATTTCATAGTGATGACATGAAGAAAATGCTATTGTAGCTATTAAAATATATTTGTGATTGTTTTCTTTTTAATTTTCACAGTTTTTAAAGCATCAAGTGAGTTATATGTTTAAAAGATCAAAGCATATGAACATGTCACATTAAGTTGTCAAGACACTGAAAAACTTTAGCCCTTGAGGAGTAATTACTGTCATACATCAGAATAAAATGCTCATGTATCTTTAGTCAGATACTTAATGTATTCAAATAACACCTTATAAGTTGCAGTAAAACTCAGGAACAGTAACCTTGAATTATTCTGATATTTTTAAATCATGAACAAACTCAGATTAAGATACACTGTCCAGAGAGACACCTCAACACATGCACACACACACACACACAACCCTAGTATCATTATTTGCAGTTTCTTTCAGTTAAAAATCATTCAGAAAATTTCTTCTAATACTTCCTCCCACACCCAAGATTAATGACTGTTTACTACTCCCCCATTGCTAAAAAAAAAAAAAAGGAAGCATTTCATTGAAGTGCAGTTTCCATTTATACTATTTGAAATAAAATTAACCTTAGATGCCAGTGACCTTGAATCTACCTCTTTTTGGTAAAACTTTGTAGGTATATTAACCATCTGCTTAAACCTTGAGCAATAAAATATGCTCACATGGACAGGCAAGTGAGTGCTTTTGGCAAAACTTTATACACAATAATATAAAAAGTTATGTTAGCAGTTCAGGATTTGAAAGAGAAAAAACTGAGGCACAGAGCATTTAAAAAGAAATAGTACAAAATTACCTAAACAATCAAGAGCAGCAAAAGTGAGAAACCTATCACTCAAATTCAAATTTAAATTCTCATTCTGATTTTTAAAATATTAGATGTCCATGATCTAAGTGATCCAAAAGTTCTTCTAGGGTTTAACTATAATGAATAATTCGGTTTATGCTACTGAATTAAAGATTAATTAGTTATATACCTTACACTAGGCCAGAGGTATTAATCCTATTTGACTGTTTCAGTTATTTATCGCTGAGTAACAAACCAATCGCAAATCTTAGTGGAATAAATGAACAACTTTATTAAGTGCCAGACTTCATGGGTCAGGAATATAGACAGAGTTCAGAAGTAATGGTTTTTCTCTAATCTGCAATTTCTGAGGCCTCAGCTGGAAAGACTAAAACACTAAGGACTGGAATCATCTAGAGGAGTCTTCACGTGTGTTCCTGGAAGCAGATGATGTCTCTTGCCCGGGATCTCAGCTGAGGTTGACAATCAGAGTTGCATGCATCCTCTCCATGTGGTTGGGGTTTCATTACAGCATGGTGACTGGGTACTATATCAAGCACCTCAAGATGACCAAGCAGAAGTGATATTATCTTTAATGATCTCTCCTTGGTCACTGTTACTATAGCCGTAGTTCCACTTAGATTTACAGAATGACATCAGCCCCATCTTTCATGGAGGAACTGTCAAAGTCATACTGGAAGAAGAGCATGTGGGAAGAAATACTACATTGCAACTATGTTGGAAAATACACTCTGTACTATTAACTAAGAAGGGGAGGGAAGCAGGCAGTAATCTTCGGGGTAGTTTTTCAAAGTAGATGAATGTAGGCAAAATGAACCTTTATTAGGTTGTATATTCCTTAAGATTATTTGTTTGTTTGTTTAATCTGAGTTGAAGCCACAGTGAGCTTTAGAGATCAGACTAAAATAAAACAAGTGAGTCTATGTTAAACTTGAGAGGCAATGCCAGATAGTGGTCCAGGGCATGGACTCTGACACCAGATGACTGAGTTACAGTCCTGGCACCAACGCTCACTAGCTGTGTGACTACAGGCAAGTTTCCCTCTTTATGCCTCAGTTTCCACCTCTAAAGGATTATGATAATGTCTGATAACTTGTTGTGGGGATACAATAAGTTACTATTTGTGAATACTCAGAACAGTACCTAAAACATTATAAGCATTATAATGAGGTAAATAAAAACTGTATCAACACCTCTAAACCCGAGCACCATAAAATCTGACAAATAGTGGTTTTATTTTAACCTCATGACACTTGCTATTTATTTTCTCTGTGCAAATCACTTTCCAGTAGTGCAAACTAGGCATCTTGATCTGGCAAAGGTGTCATCAGTAGAAAATTCTGTACAGAGACCTCCCCAAATAAGATATATTGTAGCTAATGAGTTAGCTAAAACACTTCCAGGGAAAAAAAGCATGGAAACAGTTAAATAGAGCACAGTTACATCTAGCCTGATTCTCTGATAAAGTTCATAAGTATGCATGCAGAAGTAAGAAGATCATCTATTTATTCTCCTCTAAGGTAGTGACAAGAATTTCTCTACTGGTGAATTTGCAATTAAAATATTCTCTATCCCAGGCACAAATATTGAGCTTTATCTGCCGTCTGCACTCTGTCCATTACATAAACTTTGTGGAAATAAATGACATTCCCTTGTGCCACTATTCCTACCACATAAACTGTCATTTTAAATGGCAAGAGATTAAGAAACCTCTGAATACTGAGTTTTCTGATATTTTCAGAGTAAATAAGTTGCAGTGAGAAAAATTAACTTCCTCTATCAAAGGAATGTTATCAGTAATCCTACCTAAATTGAGAGCAATGCCATTCATGGAGCTACACACAATCCTTACATAATATGTTTAGGATTCAAAATCCAACCAACTAATATTTGGCATAAACATTTATTGTCAAAGGGAAAGGATGGAGTTTCATCTAAAAAATGAAACTGAGGCATAGTCATAAGAGGGAGAGGAATAATTTTTGACAACTTTGTTCCTTATGGACTCAAGCATGCAATTGAAAGCAAAAAGATAGTATTTTCTTAAAAATATACACCCTCTCAAAAATGAGTCATTCCTTTAAGAAATAAATATGTACCAGGGTTTATAATGTGAACCCCTAGTCACTGTTAATATAATAGTAAACAAAACTTATATGTTCTCTACTCTCTTAGAGTGCACAGTCTAGTGAGAGAGAAATTAGGTAATTAAATAATCCCATAAACAGAAAGAATACTGGAGATTTGGTAAATATTGCAAAGTAGATTTAATGGGGAGTAATATGGTTTGGCTGTATTCCTATCCAAATCTCATCTTGAATTACAGTTCTCATAATCTTCACATGTCATGAGAGGGACATGATGGAAGGTAATTTAATCATGGGGGTTGTTACCCTCATGCTGTTCTTGTGATAGTGAATGAGTTCTCATGAGATCCAATGATTTTATAAGGGGCTTTTCCCCCTTTGCTTGGCACTTCCCCCTCCTGCCACTGTGTGAAGAAGGACGTATTTGCTTCCCTTTCCACCATGATTGTAAGTTTCCTGAAACCTCTCCAGCGATTCTGAACTCTGAGTCAATTAAACCTCTTTTCTTTATAAATTACCCAGTCAGGGGTATTTTTTCATAGCAGCATGAGAATGGACTAATCCAGTAAATAGGTACTGTGTAGTGGGGTGCTGCTGTAAAAATACTGGGAAATGTGGAAGCGACTTTGGAACTGGGTAACAGGCAGATGTTGAAACAGTTGGGAGCGCTCAGAAGGAAACAGGAAAATGTGAGAAAGTTTGGAACTCCCTAGAGACTTGGAAGGTTCAGAAGACAGGAAGATATGGGAAAGTTTGGAACTTCCTAGAGACTTGTTGAATGGTTTTGACCAAAATGCTGATAGTGATATGGCCAATGAAGTACAGGCTGAGGTAGTCTCAGATGGAGATGAGGAACTTCTTGGGAACTGGAGTTCTCAATAAGATGACTCTTTCTACCTTGTGACGCCTATTGCAAGGTGACTCTTGCAATGCAAAGAGACTGGCAGCATTTTTGCCCCTGACCCAGCAATCTGTGGAACTTTGAACTTGAGAGAGATTATTTAGGGTATCTGGAGGAAGAAATTTCTAAGAGGCCAAGTGTTCAAGAGGAATCAGAGCATAAAAGTTTGAAGAATGTTCAGCCTGATGATGCAGTGGAAAATAAAAACTCATTTCTGGGAAGAAATTCAAGCAGACTGCAGAAATTTGTGTAAGTAATGTGGAACCAAATGATAATCGCCAAGACAATAAGAAAAGTGTCTCCAGGTCATGCCAGAGACCTTCACAGCAGCCTCTCTCATCACAAACCTGGAAGCCTAGGAGGAAAAAACAATTTCCTTGGCTGGGTTCAGCATAGAAATTCTGTGCTGCTGTGTGCAGCATAGAAATTGTTGTCCTGCATCCCAACCATGGCTAAAAAGGGTCAAGGTACAGCTCAGGCTGTTGCTTCAGAGGGTTCAAGCCTTGGCAGCTTACATTTGGTATTGGGCCTTGAGTGCATAGAAGTCAAGAATGGAGTTTTAGGAACCTCCACCTAGATTTCAGAGAATAAATGGAAACTCCTGGATGTCTAGGCAGAAATTTGCTGTTGGGGCAGAGCCCTCATGGAGAACCTCTATGAGGGCAGTGTGAAAGGAAAAGGTGGAGTCAGTACCCCCACAAAGAGACCCCACTGGGTCACCACCTAATGGAGCTGTAAGAAGAGGGCCAACGTCCTCCAGACTGCAGAATGGTAGATGCATGGATATCTTGCACTGCGCACCTGGAGAAGCAAGCTATAGACAGTCAACAGCAGCCCACAAAAGCAGTCAGGAGGGGGCTGTACCCTGCAAAGCCACAGGGGCAGAGCTACCCAAGACCTTGGGAACCCTCCTTTTGTATCAGCGTGACCTGGATCTGAGACATGTAGTCATAGGAGATCATTTTGGAGCTTTAAGGTTTAATGACTGCCCTGTTGAATTTCAGACCTGTAGCTCCTTTGTTTTGGCCAGCTTCTCCCACTGGGAATGGATGTATTTATCCAATGCCTGTACCCCCATTGTGTCTAGGAAGTAACTAACTTGCTCTCAATTTTACAGGCTTATGGATGGAAGGAATTTGCCTTTTCTAAGATGAGACTTTGAACTTAGATTTTTGCGTTAATGGGTTAAGACTTTGGGAGACTGTTGGAAGGGCATGATTCTGTTTTGAAATGGGAGGACATGAAATTTGGGAGGGTCCAGAGGCAAAATGGCATGAATTGGCTGTGTTCTCACTGAAATCTCATCTTGAATTATATTTCAATAATCCCCACATGTTTTCTAAAGGACTCAGTGGGAGCTAATTTAATCATGGGGGCGGTTACCCCCATGCTGCTCTTGTGATAGTGAGTGAGTTCTCATGAGATCTGATGATTTCATAGAGGTCTTTTCCATTTTTGCCCAGCACTTCTCTTTCTGCCACCATGTGAAGAAGGACATGTTTGTTTCATTTGCTGCCAAGATTGCAAGACTCCTCCCCAACAATGCTGAACTGTGAGCTAATTAAACTTCTTTGCTTTATAAATTACCCGGTCTCGGGTATGTCTTTATTAGCATTGTGAGAACAGACTAATACTGGGACTGAAGTCTGCTTAGTGAGGGATGTGTCCAGGTATTAACGTAAAAAATTAACTTGATAAAGGTGCTACCAGGCAGCCCTTCACTTTCACTGCCCCAGCAGAATGAAGGGCATAATCAAAACCTCCAAAAATGGAGGGGATTAGAGGTGTTGAGAAACTGAGATTGTGTATTTAGTTACTAGAAGAAGTGACGCGTGGAGTTGACGGAGTTTCACAGGGGCAGGGGGGCACCAGATCATGCAGTTAATTGTTATTTCTACAATTTACACACTGTAACTAAATATTTCTTTGATTGATGGTAAACTTTGCAGTGCCCTTGAAATAGTATTTCCTCCAAAATTGAAGTCCATGTTAAGGATTTTTTTCTTATCCTGAAAACAGTTATAATAAAAGCCATTAAAGTGTCTTAAACCAAAGACATTACATGTTCAAAACTGTATGTTCAGGCTTGGGTTTTGAAATTCCCCCTGGCCTTCAGGAAGTAAGGAACCAGATGAGATGGAGAGAGATAGACTCAGAATTACATCTTTCTCTAAAACGTGCTTTTATGCACTTGTGTACCAAACAAAGTCAAATTCATTGCAAACTCTGTCATATCCCTCATTTTAAATACTCCATGGCCTCTTAAAGAGCTAATGGATCTGTCTCTTTGGTCATGCCTTCATTATCAATGACATGAATTGCTGTGAATTTCTTCTAATTTTATTTCTTCAGCCAAGGATCAGCCTGGGGAAGGAAGTGGGGTTTGCAAGCCAGTTAAAGAGTTTCCCAAATGACTTGAGCTTTCTATGGCTGTAGCACTTTCCACTAATAATTCTAGATCTGTGCTGATGTAATTAATCCAAACTAATAGAGGAAATAGGCAAATAATGAAGAAAAATAAATAGTGAAGAGATGAGAAGCCAAGTATGCTCTAGGTCAAGAGTGGACAGACATGAAGATGTTTGGAGCTTTGATAGGAAAATAATACTAGTCAGAACCCTTTGGAGTCCAACAAATTGTAACACAACTCAGCCTAGCTTATATAATAAAAAAACCATAACTAAATGAACTTTAGACCTGGCTCCATCAAGCTTGTTAAGCTATATCTTTAAGAAATTATGTATCCCTGTCTCTTTCTTTTTGTTGTGTGTGTGTGTATGTGTACACACACATATAAACATATATATACATACATATATACACACATATATATACACAAAAGGTCATATACATAAAGTCTATATATGTATGTATACACACTTTAATCTGAGAAGGTATTTCCCCACAAAGTGTCAAGGATGACCAACAGCAAATCAAGACTTGGATTTTATGATTTATTAACTTCAGAGAAAAAGAGCATGTTTCTTTCCTGATGGTGCCATGCAAAATTCCTGAAGTTGATTGTCCTTGGATTGAAACATATGTGTATTCTCGAATTAATTGCTATAAATCTGATTGACCATATCTAGTCAGCACTACCTGCAATACATAAATTAAAAGTGAATAGTGGGTAATACATCAAATGTATTGAGGTGCTTTTACCAGTAAAATAGGATCTGGAAAGTAAAAGTTAATTTGAGTCCACTACAAAACTGTATTGATAAATTAACTGATGGCAGAGCTAGAGCAGCTGTATTCTTTTTTCTCCCATTCTGTTGCAAGTAGAAAGGTAATGGTAACTTGATAGTTCTCAGGTAGAGTCACAGAAATTAAATGGATGACAAACTATTCTCTTTCTCTTTAAGTTTATCTATCTAGGAAATCCTCTCTTCATACAGACCTATATTATAAAACAAAGATTGGTCATATCACTTCTATACTTAACGTGTTCTAATGACATATAAGTCCCCTTATGATCAAATCTCAACGTGACCCTAGCCCAAACTCTTGTCTACCAAAAAATGCAGACAACTTTTACATTTCAAATGGATACCATTTTACAATTCTGTACCACACTATTCCACTTATCTGAATTGCCCTTTCCTTTTCACTACTTGGCTAGTCAACATACAGATTCATTTTAGTCACTGCTAATTTCCCACTCCAATGTAAGTATATCATACACAGACTTGCAAGGGATTGATAGAGAAATGTTAGGAAACCTTTTAAAAATACTGAGGAAAGAATCTCTATTTATAGTTACCTTCTTCAAACTCCATTGCTCCCTTCTCTTGGGAAATATCTTTGGGTCTAATCAGACAACTACAAGCCAAGAGATAGTGGAACACAAAAAGACCTTGTGACCTAGTTTACCAAGTCCTTTACAAATACCTAGATACTATTTAACTCCCATCAAATGAAAAAATAGGCAGAAGAAATATTAATTTGACTAGACTTTCCCCTGTCAAGAGTGAACAGTAATAATACTACCACCTCGTCTGCAATTCACTTATACTTCTCTTTACCCATCCTAGCAACTTAAAACCTCCTTTTATTTTTATTACTAGGAATTGTCCCTTTTAGGAATATTCCTATAACCCTGATCATCCAGGAAGAATTCAGAGTTCCCTAACCACACAGAGTTCCCAATTCAGACTTCTGTAACATAACTTACTTGTCTGGGTTTTGATTGTCTCTTTATTGATCTCCTCCATTGTAGTGCATGTATTTGCAGATTAAAGGCCCCTTCTTTAATTCCTAGAACTCTGCAAAATTTATACTTATTAAATTGTTTACATAAATAAATGAATACATGCAGGCATGGTGGATGGATGTACAGATTGATGTTGTCACAGATACTGTTGTTGCTCACTATGGCCCCCTTTACCAGCTATGCCACAGTGCTTCCATGCCATGCGGTTGAGAATATTCACTCTAATAACAGTTCATAGCTACTCCTTCTCTTGAGAAATGCCCTTATTTCCTTGTCTCACAATCTCAGACCCTAGCCAATGATTGAATAGAGGGAAATACGGAAGGCTGACTCTCTTGCTGTAGGTGGAAGTAATTCTATGGGGCAATTTGTGCTACAGACTATTCCTCATGAATCAGACTTAAGCCTGTGTCCAGGTGAGGTCATACCTATGGTTAGGTTTCCCCCTGCCTTATCCTTATTTTCTTATATCCCTTATACTTAGAGCACTTCTTCAAGAAATCATTTGAACAAGAATTCCCTTGGTTCATATTTCCCTTCTAGACAACCCGTCCTAAGACAAATAAATAGATGCATGAACTAATGAACAGATGATTGATTGAATGAATAAAACAGCACTTTTAAGAGAATATGTGAGTGAAAAAATTTATTAATGGCAAGACTACTAGCAAGAATATACCCTGAATACATCATCTGAACTTACAACTAAAAGACCTGTGACAAAATTGGGGAGAAATCAGATACATACATAAAACCGGCTGTACTTGAATCTTGGCAATAAAGTCTAAAAATGGGGTTAGACCCAATGAACAGCTGCAATTAATTAAAAAGCATACAAGTGAGTAGGTCAGACTTAGACAGCACTTCAGTAATAGATAAGAAGTACAGAAGAGGACACAGAAGCTGATAGGATCCAAGTAGATGGCCTAAGTAACAGGCTAGAAATCTGAAAACTATCTCAACCAGAGGAGAACAATCTAAATTATTCACACATTTTTTTCTGAGAGGAAGAACATAAGTCAAAATGCAGAGATGTCATGGATCATTCTGAAGGATAGACCATATGTTAGGTGACAAGACAATTCTAAAAACATTTAAAAAATTGAAATAATATCAAGCATCTTCTCTGACCACAGTGCAATAAGTCTATAAATCACTAGCAAGAGGAATTTTGAAAACTACACAAATAATTAAATTAAACAATATGCTCCTGAATGATCAGTTGGTCAATGAAGAAATTAATGAGGAAATTGAAAAATTTCCTGAAACAAATGATAATGGAAACACAGCATACCAAAACCAATGAGTCCTAACAGGGAAGTTTATAGCTCTAAGTACTATGTCAAAAAAGAAGGAAAACTTCAAATAAGCAATCTAACAATACATCTTAATGAACTAGAAAAGCAATAGCAAATCAAAGCCCAAATTATTAGAAAAAACGAAATAATAAAGATCAAAGCAGAAATAATGAAATTAAGTGAAGAAAACAATACAAAACATCAATAAAGCCAAAAGTTGGTTTTGGAAAAGTTAAAAAAATTTGACAAACCTTTAGCCACACTAAGAAAAAAAGAGATATAATCCAAATAAATTAAATCAGAGATAAAAAAGGAGATGTTACAACTGATAACACAGAAATTCAAAGGATTATTACAGACTACTTTGAGCAACTGTATGTTAATAAATTGGAAAATCTAGAAGAAATGGACAAATTCCTAGACATAGACAACCTACCAAGATTAAATCATGAAGAAATCCCAAACCTGAAGAAATTAATAACAAGTAGTGAGACCAAAACTGAAATAAAGTCTTCCAGTATAGAAAATTCTGGAACTCAATTGCTTCACTGTTGAATTCTACCAAATATTTAAAGAACCAATACTAATCCTACTCAAATTAACCTGTAAAATAGAGGAGGAAGGAATACTTCCAAACTCATTCTAAGAGGCCAGTACTACCCTGATACCAAAACTAGACAAAGACACATTAAAAAAACTACAGACCAATATCTATGTTGAATATTGATGCAAAAGTCCTCAAAAGTATGCTAGCAAGCCAAGTTCAATAATACATTACAAAGATCATCACGCTCATGTGGGATTTATCCCTGTGATGCAAGGATGGCTCAAAATACACAAATCAATCAAAGTGAGATATCATACCAACAGAATGAAGGACAAAAATCATATGATCATTTCAACTGATGCTAAAAAGCATTTGGCAAAATTCAACATCACTTCATGCTCATAGGGAGAATATACCTCAACACAATAAAAGGCATATATGACAGACCCACAGCTAGTATCATACTGAATGGAGAGAAACTGAAAGCCTTTCCTCTAAGATCTGGAACACAGAGAGGATACCCACTTTCACCACTGTTGTTCAACATAGTACTGGAATTCCTGAATAAAGCAATTGAGCAAGAGAAAAAAATCAAAAGCATCCAAATTGAAAAGAAAGAAGTCAAATTATCCTTGATTGCAGATGACATAATCTCATATTTGGAAAAACCTAAAGATTCCACAAGAAAACTATTAGAACTGATAAATTTAGTAAGCTTGTAGGACACAAAATCAACATACAAAAATCAACAGCATTTCTACATACCGCCAGTGAACAATGTGAACATTTTAAAAAGTAATCGCATTTACAATAGCCACACATAAAACTAAATGCCTCAGAATTAACCAAAGAAGTAAAAGATCTCTATAATGAAAACTACGAAACACTGAAGAAGGAAACTGAAGAGGATGCAAGAAATGGGAAAATAGTTCATGTTCTTGGATTGGAAGAATAAATATTGTTCAAATGTCCATACTACCTAAAGTAACCTAAAGATTCAATGTAATCCCTATCAAAATACCAATGACATTCTTCGTAGAAATAGAAACAACTATCCTAAAATTTAAATGTAACCACAAAAGACCCTGAATAGCCAAAGCTATCCTAAGCAAAAAGGACAAAACTGGAGGAATCACAATACCTGACTTCAAATGATATTACAGAGCTCTAGTAACCAAAACAACATGGTACTGGCACGAAAACAGACACACAGACCAATGAAACAGAATAGAGAACCTAGAAACAAATCCACACCCATACAGCAAACCCATTTTTGACAAAGGTGCCAAGAACAGATACGGGGGAAAACACAGACTCTTCAATAAATAGCGCTGGGAAATCCAAGTGGAGATGAATGAAACTAGACCTCTATCTCTCATATACCTAAAAATCAAATCAAGAAAATCAAGATGGATTAAAGACCTAAATCTAAGACTTCAAACTATGAAACTACTGCAAAGAAAATGGAGAAACTATGAAGGACATTGGTCTGATCAAAAATTTCTTAAGTAATATCATACACTCACCGGCAACCAAAGCAAAAATGGACAAATGGGATCACATCTAGTTAAAAAATTTCTGCCCAGAAAATGAAACAAACAACAAAGTGAAGAGACAACTCACAGAATGGGAGAAAATATTTGCAACCTACTCATCTGAGAAGGGATTAATAATCAATATAAATGAAGCTCAAACAACTCTATAGGAAAAAAATAATAATTCAATTTAAAAATAAGCCAAAGATTTGAATAGACATTTCTCAAAAGAAGACATACAAATGGCAACAGGCATATGAAAAGGCAATATGATGTTGATGCTCAACATCACTGATCATCAGAGAAATGCAAATCAAAACTACAATGAGGTATTATCTCACTCCAATTAAAATGGCCTATATCCAAAAGGCAGGCAATAACAAATGCTGGTGAGAATATGGAGGAAAAGGAACCCTTGTACACTGTTGATGAGAATATAAATGTAAAATGTAAAAACCACTGTGGAGAACAGTTTTGAGGTAACTCAAGAAACTAAAGGTAGATCTGCCATATGTCCAGCAATTCTACTGCTAGGTATGTACCCTAAAGAAAGAAAATCAGTATATTATAGAGATGTCTTCACTCTCATGTTTTTTGCAGCACTGTTCACAATAACCAAGATTTGGAAGCAACTTAGTACTCCATCGACAAATGAATGGATAAAGAAAATGTGGTACATATATACTATGGAGTACTATGTAGACATAAAAATAATGAGATCTTCTCATTTGCAACAACATGGATGGAACTGGGGGTCATTATGTTAAGTGAAATAAGCCAGTCACAGAAAGACAAGCATTACATGTACTTACTTGTCTGTGGGATCTAAAAACCAAAACAATTGACTTCCTGGAGTTCATCTGTTTTGATGAAAAAAATCTCTTTTATTCTTGGAGGCAGAGAAGGGAAGGATGGTTATCAGAGGCTGTGAAGAGTAGAGGAGCAGGGTGGGGTGGGATCTGGGGAGGAGAGTTGAAAAAATTAATGGGTACAAAATATAATTAGAAAGAATGAATAAGACCTACTATTTGATAGCACAACAGGGGCACTATAGTCAAAAATAATTTAATAATAAATTTAAAAATAACTAAAAGAGTATAATTGGATTATTTATAACACAAAGGATAGATCTTGAGGGGATGAATACCTCATTCTCCATGATGTGATTATTATGCATTGTATATCTGTATCAAAATATATCATGTACCCCTAAAATATATATATCCACTGTGTACCCATAAAAATAAAAAATAAAAAAAAATTAAGTGAAAAAGAGAAAGAAAGAAATGTAATGCTGCAATGCTTACCTTGTGGATATATATACACATGATATATATATACACGTATGTATGTATATGTAGATTTAATGTACTGTTTATAGTATCCCAGTGTTGATCTCTACTTTCCATATGACCACTGAAGTTATTAAAGTCAACAGTCTCTGTCCCTACAAAAAAGTGTTTGGTTTATGATGTGAAATGTAGATGCGATAATATGGAGCAAATATAAATATCAGGAAATATTAATTATTAAACATATTTTGAATATCTGGGTAATCTTCCCCTGTAAGAGATCATTCTCATTAGCTACTGGATAAATTTAAATAAACCCAATTACTCTAATTTGATCACTACATATTGTATGCTTGTATCAGAATATCATATGTACCCCATAAATATGAACAACTATTATACATCCATAAAATTAAAAGAAGTTTTAAATTAAAAAATATTTTTTAAAAATTAAAAATTCAATAAATGTTCAGTACTGCAAAGAGGTGTAAGGGATAAGAAATGCCATAACCCCAGAAGAAAACCCAAGACTTCCAATGGCAGAAACACAATGAATTCAGTGGGAAATTGTCACTCAGTGTGTTGTAGGTTAGATTCTCTCACAACAGACTTTAATGAGATGAGATCTGAATGCAGGAATTTATTGGGGTGTGCTCTCTGGAATGCCTCCAGTTAAACAGAGAGAGAGAGAAGAGAATACAGCAAATGGAGAAATTAAACTGCCGATGCAATTGAAACAGAAGCCTCAGGTAACTCCATGGGCACTCCAAAGCTGGAAGCATCCTGCATCCAGACATAATGAATTGAAGGAAGAGGCTGGGAACCTTGTATCTCAGCAGGGACCAATCATTGTATGTGGGCTGTCCCCAGGAAGGGGATGTGATCTCCAGTGAGGCTAATCACAGCTCTACAAAGGGACTCAGCTATGAACCTTTGGCTATTTATATACTAGCCCCTGAAGATCTGGGCAGTACCCAGCATTAAGGACACCTGATGAGAAAGGGAGAAAGTGTGTGTGTGTGTGTGTGTGTGTGTGTGTAGTACCTATGCATTTCACCGTCTTAGCTTCACTATTTGAAACACAGCTACTTTTTTTCTTTCTTCTGTATGCCTGCTTTTGCAACACACACACAATCAAAACATTCTCGAGGGATTAAAATTCAAACAGTCTTTGTACAATAATGGTGTTTTTACTCTCACAGCTTTATCCCACAGGGACATTTACAATCTCCCTTAGTAAAATTCTAAGTATGACTGAAGCAGCAGAGGAACATGTTTTCTGCAGATTGGTGTAATCCTTTTTCATCAGACACTATTAAGATTTGCCAAAATCAATCTTGTAATTTAAACCTTGTTTGACTTTCATCTAGAAATATCAAACATTTTAGAAGCATTCTCCATAAAGAACCAAAATAATGTCTTGTGACAAGCTAACAGACCCATATAAAATCCAGGTTTTATACAGGGTGAAAAATAAGTAATCTAAATTCCACTCATTAAAATTTGTATGGAGAATGACTATACTGAGATCATACAAAACTCTTCCCACTTACTATTGATTAAAATCCCCAGGAAATGATTAAATTGATTTGTAAAATTTTAATGAGAATATCCTAATTGTTCATAACCTGACACTAGCTATCATTGAGTTTAGTTGGTTTTACCTGTAATATGTGCATCTAAAATCCATTTTGAATAACTTATCAAAACTAAGTAACGTTTGTGTCATCCATCACAATATGATTTTCACTGGGAAATTAGTTTTATAGATAATCGTGAGGCTTGTATATTCTCTTCTTACAGAACTTCTGGTGTCTGAAACACTAAATTTTCTCTGAAGGCCACATTCAAAAGACACAGTACATCAATATTTTGATTAATGAAAAACCTCATTAATTCATTGTCAGCACATTATACAGGTGTCTTACACTGGGTTCCTTGGGCAAGACACTGTCAGAGTATAATAAACTGCATGAAGGCAGTTTATTGGGGAATGCTCTCAGCTTTAGTGCCTAGGCAGAAATGAGAGAAACAGCACTGGCCAGAGGCAGAAGTTAATCCTCCATGCAATTCCAGCAAATATGTCAATATATTCTTAAGAGAGCTCTGGAGTTGGGATAACCTTTCAGAGTTGTCCTGAATTGAGACAAGGAATTTGCTTTGTCTTTATAAACTATGCACAGAAAATATAAAGTGAGCAAGGGGAGAGGATGTAATCTTGGGTACAGCATCACACTGGGTTTTTAGACAATCCTAGAGAGAAAATGACTTGAGAGCAGTCAGCCTGCAAAACTGCAGGAAGCTGGAGGAATAAGTGCCTCAGTCCTATAGGAAGGTGATCTAGGCAGGCTGTTCATCATAGTCATCACTACATCTGTTGAGATTTCCTTCTCTTCACACCAATTTCTGTTTTGAGAGTGTTTAACAAGTTCATTGTGGTAATCATATCTTGTCTCACCTCTGCTAGGATTTAAGCTACATGTGAGCATGGAGCATGTCTGTCTTCTTTGCTACTGCACCCCTAACACCTAGAATATTTTCTGGCACATAGTAGCTTGCTAAACTTATATTTAATAAATGTATGAATAAAACAAGGAAAAATGAAAGTTTAAAAAATAATGAACTTGGAAGTTCTGTTATTGGACCTTTTTGATGCAGCAACACAGCATTTTAAGGTGACTTCATGAGTTACTCCACTTTATGACCCTCTGGGATCTATAAGGCTCACATTCTTATGGGATCATATCAGTTATAAGCAGACTAATTTGCTTATTTTAAAAGCTGGAAAAACATCCCACATTGACAACACATTAGGTTAATTTTCTTAAAAATGTGCTAAGTCACCAACTTCAGAGGAGACACTGGAATAAACAAAACAAATCTTACATTTCTAAAAGTGAGACGAAATAAGAAAAGAATTAAGGTTTAACCAAACAATACATCAAAAGCAAATTGTGCATATTCTTGGGTATCCAGGCTCCTCTACTCAATTAACATTAATCTGATGAATAAAACCAAAAGCAAATACGCAGTTAAGATTTAAGATCCAACATCATGCTATTATATCTAGCTAGCATTTTTGTGTGTGATATGGAGAAAAGGAGGAGTTTGAGAAAGGTTTGTGCTTAACAACTTTGCTTAATCTGTTTCAAACCTTCTTCCCTTTCTTCAGTTTAACCAATATTAGCTTCACTCATCCCACCTCCACCCACTTCTATCTTGAGGTCTTTATGTTTGCTATTCTTTTTGGCAGAAATACATGTATTACCATTGTTGCCTCCTTCCTGTCATTCAGGTTTCAGCTTAAATGTAATTACAATAAGGAAGACTTTTGAGCTGTTCAATGTCAAGTATCCACCAGAAAAGCTCCACAGCATCAATTCATTGCATAGCCCTTTGAGCTATTTTGTGTGATCTTCAGATATTGTATCTATCTCCACTGTTAGGATTTAAGCTCCATGAAAGCAAGAAAAGTGTCACCAGTACTGAGACTGAGTAATTCTGATGCAGTCAAAAATCATAATAAATATTTTTTAAATGATACTCATATAATACTTGGGTGTTATGTGCCATGTGATGTGTAATTACTTATATTTATATTTTATAAATATATGAGCTCAATCTCATATATCCTCATTTCCCTTCCTTCCTTCCTTCCTTCCTTTCTTCCTTCCTTCCTTCCTTCCTTCCTTCCTTCCTTCCTTCCTTCCTTCCTTCCTTCCGAGTCTTGCTCTGTCGCCCAGCCTGGAGTGCAGTGGCGCAATCTCACCTCACTCCAACCTCCACCTTCCGTGTTCAAGTGATTCTCCTGCCTCAGCCTCCTGAGTAGCTGGGATTACAGGCACGCACCACTACGCCCTGCTAATTTTTGTATTTTCAGTAGAGACAGGGTTTCACCATGTTGGCCAGGCTGTTCTGAAACTCCTGACCTCAAGTGATCCACTCACCTCGGCCTCCCAAAGGGCTGGGATTACAGGAATGAGCCACTGCGCCTGGCCCGAAGATACAATTTCTAACCTGATAAATTCTTGTTACTACCTGAAGCTCTCTACCTTGAGCCGTATCCATTCTCCTGTACTTATAAATACAAGGTATTCCAACTAGGGCCAGGTGTTTGGTCCCTCCACAACAGCCCTTACCAGGTAGAATAATTTATATCCTAAGACATGAGCTCACAGGCTAGAGTTTCAACACATTAAAAGAAAAAAGAAAGACAACTATCCTTTGACCAACATCACTCCAGTCCTGCTCTGCATCACCCACCAGTGCCTGGGAACCATCATTCTACTGTTTGCTTCCGTATATTTGACAATTTTAGATTCCACATATATCATGCATGGAACATCTGTCTTTCTGTGATTGGCTTATTTCATTTTTACTTAGCATAATGTCCTCCATGTTCCCCTGTGTTATCACAAATGACAGGATTTTCTCTCTTTTTTAAGGCTAAGTAGTATTCCAATGTGGATATGTACCGCATTGTCTGCGTCTACTCACCTGTTGATAGACACAGGTTGATTCCATATCTCTGCTATTGTGAATCATGCTACAATGAACTTAAGTGTGCAAGTATCGCTTAAGCTTACTAAATTTTATTTTCTTTGGGTATAGACCCATAATGAAGTTACTAGATTATATGGTAGTTCTCTTTTTAATTTTTTAAGAAGCCACATACTCCAACTCCTGAAACAAGATTACTAAAACTATCAGACAAACATATTTAATATGATAAATACTCTCAAAATAGGAGAGGATATTTTTAAACCCAATAGGAGCAAGAAGTCATAAAAATATCCAAGGAAAATATGAATTGTGTATATTATGATTTTTTAAAAGGACAAAACATGTGATACTATGGAGGAAAATTAGTGAGCACGGTGATCTCAGTTTGCCAAGAAGGTAAAAGTGGATAACTTTAAATGAAGTTAATTGCTTACATTATTGAAATAGAAGTGTTCCTCCTAAAGATTTATGGACAGAATTGATATCTTCTTTTGTGTACTTTAACATACTGTATTCCTGGTATATTTCTTTAATGTGAAAGACTTGGAGAAGAAATCAGTACAGAAAATATGATGCATGCTTGACTGTCCTTCAGAGGACCTATAAGAAAGAATGAGCAAAAGATAATAATTATGCATTTAAAATGGTTAAGTACTAATGCTGCAAACTTCACAAATGATGAAATGGTGAAATAAATTACTGGTATTTTAATCCAGACACATTTAGATTAATAGGATGTCTATAAGACAGTTTGACAAATGCCTTGTTCTTACATAGTACAGCACAGTCCAGATTCAAGAGTCTTTGCCTCTGGTTCCTGTTTGTTAAGTGGCTGATATCTGAACATGTATTATAACCATGGTATGAAGTTAACAAAATCTTCTATACAGACACATACAAATGTAGTTGTATAGTTCTGAGTTTTAAAACTCCATGAGAGTGTCACAGTAAATTCAACAGCTATGCTCTAGATGTTAATGATAATTTTACAGTGGAAAATAATATTTTTCCTCTAACTAAAAGATAGGTCAGTACCTATATAACTAGAACAACTGAAACATTAAATCAGCTTTCCATAAAGTTTGTATTTATTATTTCTAAGTCAAATATTATTATCAAATGTAGACACATTTTAAGTAACATTTTATATAGATATTTTACCATATAGGATTACATAGGATGAAAACATTTAGATAAAATACAAAATACAAATACTATTTTGTTGACTTAAAATACACATCATAAAATTATTCTAAGGTTAATAAACACCTTAGTTTTTGTGCATTGTGGACATACATTTAAAATAAATAAAATAATCTCAATTTATCAGCCATTATCTGTGATAAAGTAAGGAGAGAAATTTCCTTTGGTTTGGATTTCTAATGTTTATTCCTACTCCACAACCATTTCATACGAGTCAATAATAAATGACTAAATCTTACTGTATTTCACTTTCTGTATCTATGAAACAGAGACCCAGTACATTGCAAATAACAACTTCATTCATTACTTTATTTGATAGATTGTAATTATTTATTAGTTTTACCAAGTATACTAAAACACTGTTTTTAAACAGAGTTCTATGTTTATTAACTAGCTGCAAAGCGTAATCATTCTCTTTTCAAAGAAAAACAGTAAAAAATAATCCTCCTGGAATGGCTGAAGGTAATACTAAGTTACTTCTGATGTTCTTGCTTTACCTAAATGGACAAGACACGCCCGTCCATTCCCACTTCCTACAACCCCAACAATGAGAAATATTAATGTTCTCATTGTGTTTTCTGATAGCAGCATTATCTTGGAACAAAACGCAGTTTATAACTGAAATGTCCTCTGCCTGTCTTATGAAAAACTCATCTGAGATTTTCAGAAACCCCCTCAAAAGTTACCTAAATAGCATATCAGAACTAATAATCTTATAGGGTTTGAGTATTTTCTGTCTCCTGGATAAATGAGCAGGTAAGGGATCATCCTGGTGATCCTGGACTTTTTGTATTAATGATTATCATTGACACTGATTAAAATAATTAATTTTATAATTATCAATAATTGTTCATTGATCAATAATTGTAATTTTGAAAAATTATCTTTAAGTTGTCTAAATAATATAACTTTTTTCTTATATTATTACTATAATGTAAGTAATATGAGTCATACAATTACTACAAAGAAAAAGAGAGAAGCGACCAATATTCCAAATGTTCTTGGTGCTAAATGAATGGTTTTAAATGGCATTAATTCTTTGTGTCACTATTTTATTTTTCACCTCTCTCCAATATTTCTGTGTAACAAATTGGGTAGAACAGAAACAATTTATCAGATACATGGACTCTGCACGTAATCCTGTATTTTAGGTGTACTTGTTCCTTGAGAAAGGAAATGCACCCTGAACAGGGTGAAAAATAAGCCTTCTTGGACCTTTTCAGAATTGCACATCTTCTGCTCTTACAACCCACAAGGCTGGGGATTCTTCCATCTCACTTCACTTCAATACTCTGCTCTCTAAGGTTTCTGTCCCCACCCTTATGTCTCTTTGTTTCTGATGTCTGATCCCTTGTCTCACTCAGGCACCAGTCCTGCATACTGGCCATTCATCCTCTAAAGACAGACCAGGGTAGCTTGCCTTAGGCCTTCGAACATTGAATGATGACTTCAGTCTAGAAAGCTGTTTGCCTCAGCACCACATTTCAGGGGTTACTTATGGCACTTTCAGATCTATTCAAATGTCATTTTCTCAATGAAGCTACTCCGACTATCCTATTTAAACTACAACCTCTCCACTCACGTCTACTCCTCAAACCCCTCATCGTGCTCCAGGTTCTCTTCCATAGCTATTACCACATTCTAGCTTTCTAGAAATTTATTTTTATAGTATGTATGTTTATCATCTACTGGATATTCCTGGATTGTCTATTTGATGTTTCTTGCTGATGTATCCCAAATGCCAAGAAGATGATCTGGCACATAATGAAAGCTCAAAAATATTTGTTGAATGAATGAATTAAATCACAGACTGACACCTAGTTAGACTTGAAACTACACCATGAACACGTCTTAAAATAAGTCACAAAATACCAGAATATTTAGACTGCTTTAATTGCATGTGATTGCAGGTACCAGTTGTTCCATTTCCTCATTGGACCACTGAAGCCTTTGACTTTGTGAGGTTACCTGATTACTAAGAAGATAAAAGCATCTGACTTTTAGTCTGACTATTTATCACCTCTAACCATAAAGAACATTACACAAATTAAAATCATGTGTATTCATTGCCTAAAGTAACACAGCCTAGACTACTAAAGAAAATTTTCTCTCTGGATTGCTCTTAAACATATCTTTTTTTTAGGTTTTAGTGCTAGGGCACCTTTAAATTTTGTTTTTTGCCTCATATTTTACATTCTGTAAGATCAAAGACTATTCCTTCTTCAGATCCCATGGTAACTGAGAGATCAATGTCTCCTGTCTGCACCCTAAATATGGTTCTTGGCTACATAGTACAATTTTACTCTCTGCAGTTGCTCATATTAATTAAGGTTTTTAAAAACATAAATAATAGAAACTGACTTTGGTTAGTTTGAGTAAAAGTGACAGGATGATAAACTGGACTCCAATCAGACATTTGACAGTACGTGCACAGGACAACAGTAGTACAGCAGAGGCCCCTTAGACTCACAGCCTGGAGTGCTGGATCACCTTGCAAGACATGTTAAGAGCTAGTTGTTCTTCTGCCCCTAAGTTTGTCTTCTATACTAGGGTGTAAAAAAGGAAATGGGGCCGGGTGCAGTGGTTCACGTCTGTAATCCCAGCACTTTGGGAGGCTGAGGCGGGCAGATCATGAGGTCAGGAGATCAAGACCATCCTGGGTAACACAGTGAAACCCCATCTCTACTAAAAATACAAAAAATTAGCTGAGCTTGATGGCGGGCGCCTGTAGTCCCAGCTACTGGGGAGGCTGAGGCAGGAGAACGGCGTGAACCCGGGAGGCGGAGCTTGCAGTGAGATCACATTATTGCACTCCAGCTTGGGCGACAGGGCAAGACTGTCTCAATAAATAAATAAATAAATAAATAAATAAATAAATAAATAAATAAAAATAAAATAAAAAAGGAGATGGGGGTAGCTATAGAGAAGATTCCCCTGGAATGAGCTGCCAGAGTGATGTGTAATTTCCCCATCATGGGGGATGTGCCCCACTCTTCAGAATGAATGAGAGGGGATTCAAAAGGATGATTCAGAGACCTCAACAGGAGTCTCCTGAAGGCCTAATGGACTCACTTGTGGGAGTCAGAGGCCAGGACTGTGGCATAAATGCAAATCGAAGAATTTTATACTGGGAGGTGCTGCACTTTCACTGAAGCAAGAAAAAAATGTGGGATTTCCTGGGGACCCAGGAAGGTCTCAGGAGGGTCTGAAAAAGGGTGCTAAACTCAGATTAACTCAACAGGGATTATTTCAAAGAGACTGACCGGAAAGGACAATGATTAAAACCATAGTAACCTATATTTCTAGAGCTAGAATGAGTCTTAAACTTTTTGACCTGCTATGGAATTAAATGTTGCACAATCTATTTTAATTTTAATAATCCCAAATTCATGTATAAATGGAAGAATGATAAAAATGAGAAAATGTTCCTTGACAAATATTATTAAATAGAATAAAATAAACCCTTAAGATATCCTATTTACGGGCCAAGATTTATCGACATTTGTTACACAATCATTTCTTTTATTGTGACAATTTAGTTTTTGATAACCTGCAACATGTTCCTATGGCTTGATACCACATGGCCTTTTGCACAGCATCCCCAAAGATAATTTATACCAGGTACAATAAAAGAAGGAGACAAATGGTGCACACTTGCTACTTTCTAATACTTTCATTAAATAATTGAGAGAGCCTACATGTCAGTGTCCAAAAAAAAAAAAAAAAA
>NW_016803633.1:210609-224734 GCF_001698545.2 Rhinopithecus bieti | reverse complement strand
TAAATAAATAAATAAATAAATAAATAAATAAATAAATAAAAATAAAATAAAAAAGGAGATGGGGTAGCTATAGAGAAGATTCCCCTGGAATGAGCTGCCAGAGTGATGTGTAATTTCCCCATCATGGGGATGTGCCCCACTCTTCAGAATGAATGAGAGGGGATTCAAAAGGATGATTCAGAGACCTCAACAGGAGTCTCCTGAAGGCCTAATGGACTCACTTGTGGGAGTCAGAGGCCAGGACTGTGGCATAAATGCAAATCGAAGAATTTTATACTGGGAGGTGCTGCACTTTCACTGAAGCAAGAAAAAAATGTGGGATTTCCTGGGGACCCAGGAAGGTCTCAGGAGGGTCTGAAAAGGGTGCTAAACTCAGATTAACTCAACAGGGATTATTTCAAAGAGACTGACCGGAAAGGACAATGATTAAAACCATAGTAACCTATATTTCTAGAGCTAGAATGAGTCTTAAACTTTTGACCTGCTATGGAATTAAATGTTGCACAATCTATTTTAATTTTAATAATCCCAAATTCATGTATAAATGGAAGAATGATAAAATGAGAAAATGTTCCTTGACAAATATTATTAAATAGAATAAAATAAACCCTTAAGATATCCTATTTACGGGCCAAGATTTATCGACATTTGTTACACAATCATTTCTTTTATTGTGACAATTTAGTTTTGATAACCTGCAACATGTTCCTATGGCTTGATACCACATGGCCTTTTGCACAGCATCCCCAAAGATAATTTATACCAGGTACAATAAAAGAAGGAGACAAATGGTGCACACTTGCTACTTTCTAATACTTTCATTAAATAATTGAGAGAGCCTACATGTCAGTGTCCAAAAAAAAAAAAAAATACACTTAAATATCATCATATTACAATCATTTAGGTTATAAATGATGAAGTCAAATTACTCATCTATTTGACAGTAGTGATAAGATTATATCAACAGAACTTGACCATGAAATAAAGTATTCGTCTTCTTTGCCTGACATTGTGAACATTTGAAACAAAATAAAACAAATCTCACAGATTGAGAATTGAGAAACATCAATATTATCTTCAATAGAAAGTAAAAGGGATTAAAAGAAATAGACACTTTGCTGGAAGTTCATTCTAAATTTTTAATCAGAATTAAAAATTCCAGATTTATTAATTACAGAAAAGAAATGTATGATTGTCATTCATATTTGTCAAACTTTCTAGTACAAATATAGTATTTCATGGCTCTTCATTCCTAAATACCTTAGCATGTGTCTGTCTCCCATGAGTAAGGATATTATCCTTACATTTGTAGGCAACAACTGAGCTCCTACATGCTAAACAACAGAATTGGACAAATGTGCATACCTAATGAGAAGTTACAGAACAAGGTCTTTAATGCTACTTCTACACCAAAGTAAGTGTCCCTCAAGAGCACATGTGCTTTCAGGCAGCTTCAGAGGAAGAGGATAAAGGAGAAGACAGATAAGCAGGACAAATTTCTCCTTTTAAATCCACCAGTCAGGTTAAGTCATGAACCAAGCTCTCGGGAAAAATGTGTGAGAAGTGGAGAGCTATCATAGGTTATACAATGCACTATTGGAGCTACACAGATAAATACATCTATAGCATAAAATAAACCTTTCATCCTAAAATGTATCAGGCATTAGCAATGTGCTGAGTGTTTCACTTCACTGAGTGGGCTAGACATATTAACATATATTTTACCAAAAAAGAAATATGAATGGTTCTTAACCCTATGTAAGCTACTCAGTCTACTCTCATTCATGATAAAACAAACGTAAATCAAAACTATACTGAGATACCACTTCTCACCTATGACCTTGGCAAATATTTAAAAATTTGGAAAACATATATTTTTTATATACCAGTGGAAACATAAGTACTAGCAGGAGTGTAGAATTTGGAGGGAAATTTGATAATATATAGCAAAATTACATGGACATTTGCACTTTCATCTAGCAATCTCACTTCTAGGAATATATCCTGAAGGCACATTGGCAAAAGCATCATCACCAATCAAAAAATCACACAAAACAACAACAAAGAAACTCCAGAAATATGTATTTACAATTTAAAGTCTATTGTTATCAGCATTATTTACACTAGGTTATTTCCAAATATCCTTACAACTGAGCTGAAAAAGGAATGACACATATGTCTGCATACTATTATGGAGTGAATTTCAAAATATACTGCTAAGTGAAAGAGGGAAGCGATGAAAAGCTTGTGTAATATACTATGCTGTTTTTTTCAAAAAATACAATAAGATACAAGCAAAGTAGGTGAAAAAAGAAGAAAAGTGGAAGAAGAATGAGCATAAGTACCATACTACTGTGAATATACTTGTTTTTACAGTTAACTATGGAATTTTTAGATTTAACTATGGAAAGAAATATTTAGAACAAAGTAATTTTCTATCAGTGGTGGGATATATTCTAAGGACAAAAATAACTGAAAATAAAAAACTCACTCTGCTCATGGTAATCTTGTTAGTGATATGGTTGTTAATGCCAGTTTGAGAGTATTGTGTGTAAAGTAAAATAATGCAAATGACTAATTATGCTGATAAATAGGAATGTCTATGTCGAAGTTCAAAAGTACAGAGAGATGTGAGATTAATGAGGTTAAGTAAATATCCCATAGGACTAAATTTGAATTGGAACTATCAGGAATTAGTAGTATAAAACTTAGGATATATTTGTATCTCTTCTTATAAACTGTGTAGGCAAAAAACCAATAACCCACACATTAGTGAGTACCTAGTATAAATACTATTTTTCCCACCCAAATAATCAAGTCCTTGGAAATATTTCAGTCTTGAATAAGAAATGTACAATGTGAGCTTGGAACATAATTTCATACCAGAAAGCAAAAAAGATAGATTAGTTGAACTACTTGAAACAAAATTATAGCTATTCGGCCTGGTTTTTATGACACTAATACCACCCCTCACTCTTTTCAAATTGTCAAATGACTCTGAGTTAACATCATTAATCAGCCTGCTGTGATGAACTATAGCTAATGGGGTTGGGAAGAATGACTGATAACAGTGTCGAGTCTGGCCATGTTCTATGGCATCTTTGTTTGAGGGAAGCATGTTAACAATTGGATGATGTTCTCAGGGCAACATCACTTCTCCCTCATCCTCTGGGAAGAGATTTGGCAATAAGGAAAATAATGAGCATGTATATATTATTTACTATATACCAAACAGTTTTGAATACTTTTGTAGTATACTGTAAGAAATATATCATGGCGCCGGGCGCGGTGGCTCAAGCCTGTAATCCCAGCACTTTGGGAGGCCGAGACGGGCGGATCACGAGGTCAGGAGATCGAGACCATCCTGGCTAACACGGTGAAACCCCGTCTCTACTAAAAAATACAAAAATCTAGCCAGGCGAGGTGGCGGGCGCCTGTAGTCCCAGCTACTCCGGAGGCTGAGGCAGGAGAATGGCGGGAACCCGGGAGGTGGAGCTTGCAGTGAGCTGAGATCCGGCCACTGCACTCCAGCCCCGGTGACAGAGCGAGACTCGTCTCAAAAAAGAAAAGAAAAGAAAAGAAATATATCATGGCTACAAGATTAACAATATGTACAAGGCCCACTCAAGCAGCTCGCAGGACCAATATTATGTATCACTTAGCAGTGTGATGCAACCTGGCCTGGGGATCTCTAACCCTGGCCCAGGATTTCCAGGAGACAAGACTATCTCAGCACAGATGTAACTCTCATAAACCTTGACAGAACTTACTCTTAGAAGAGTGCCTTAAATTTCCTTTAAGAAAGAAACACCTAGTAACTGACCCAGAGTAAACACAGGTATAAGAAATGGGGAAGAATCCCTCGAACTCTGACAATGGTCTCCGGAAGGAGACCCTCTCAATCAGGCAGTCATCTGACCCCTAAATGTATCTGGCCCATGCCACTGGCTTGCTCCCACTTTCTGTCTTGCAAGAGTGCTGCCAAAATAAACCGCTTGAGTAAATACATACCCGGGGCTGGGTAATTTATAAAGAAAAAGAAGTTTAGTGGACTCACAGTTCCACATGGCTGGGGAGGCCTCACAATCATGGTGGAGGGCATGCAGAAGCAAAGTCACATTTTACATGGCGACAGGAAAGACAGCATGTGCAGGGGAAGTCCACTTTATAAAACCATCAGACCTCATGAGACTTATTCACTATCACAAAAACAGCACAGGAAAGGCCCGTCCCCGTGATTCAATTACCTCCCACCAGGTCCCGCTCATGACACGTGGGAATTATGGGAGACACAGCCAAATCATATCACTCATTTTTTATGTGAATCAGACCAAAGGGGAAAGGAGCCTCCGGGAAAGCTGGGTAACTAGGATCACCTGAACTCCCCACCAAATTTTTTTTATGTGCCTATTAATTTAATACTCATACCAACCCTGGAATGTAGGTACTATGTTTAGACCTATTTTACAAAATAAATGCACCAAGATGCAGAAAGTTTAAGTAGTTTACTCAACAAGGTCGTGTAGCTAGTAAGTGGTACACCCAAGTTCTAAGTCCTGGCAGTGTGAATTTAGAGCCTATGCTCTTAATCACCATGCTATATCAGCCAGTGTAGCTCAGTCATGCCATAAGAGGAGCCATTGATACTGCACCTGGCATATGAAACATCTGCGCCTTGGAAAAGGCTGTTCAGAATTGTAAAAATGTTTTAACCTGAGTCATGTACAAAAGGACATAGTTATTGCTGACACTTTTTTTTTTTAGCAATACTCTCTTCCCTCACACATACATGCACACAAAGGTCTTTTTTCCTTTTAAAACTTTAAATATATATTATTTAATTGAGGAAAAACTCAGAGTCAGGGGAAATTTTAGAGTTTAACTTTAAATCACTTGGGCTGGTATAGGAAACTCATAACAGCATAAAAATTAAACAATCCACCAGCTCTCACCAAGCAAGAAATTAGAAGAGCTGGGATATGAATTCATGTCTCTCAGATACCAAAGCCCTTACATGTATTTAATACTGCTACATAGATCTCTAAGTGCGAACTAGTTACATAGTGTCTCTTAAATTTCAGTAGCTTACTTCGTAAGACTGTTATATAAATGGAAATGGATGTAATAACCCCTACCTAAATGATTCAAATATATAGCAACATAAAGCACAGTAGCATTACTATCCTGTTTGCTTTTCCTTTTATCATCATTTTAATGATCAATTATCTATTCACCATTGATAGTTTAGTTTAAATTGATAATGATAATGATGGTTAGGATAATGGAGTTATAAAAGGGGGGAAAAAGAGAAGGCAGAGGGAAGGAAAAGACAATACACTTCCTTGTTTTCCTTTACTTTTACAAGAATCAAAGTTTTTTTTTTTTTTAATAAAGCATCAATAGAGGCTATGAGGAATCCAAATGTAAAATGTAAAATAATTATGTCCCTGTGCCCCTAATAATTAATTTTTTGATTTACTGATTTCAATAAAAATAAGAATGTGCATATTGTTGCCTTTTCTGGTGATTCTGTTTTTTGTTCCCAGTCCTTCACTGTCACAAAGGTCACTAACAAGAGTTAATATACTCTGTCTGAAAAATTTCTCTCTGCTATTATGATGATATGTCATAAGATAGTACTAGAGATTTTTTTTCAGCCTACTTCTGCAGAAGAAATATCTCTTGCTTAAGAATAGTCTGTCATTGGTTGTTAAATAATTTCTGTCTCAAAAATTATTCTGCAGCTTAAGCTGGCCACAATTTATAAATCTAATAAATAAATATTTATGGGATGATCTCTGCTTACTTTTGGAAATAAAGTTTGAGTGGATGAGTAAATTGGATGAAAGATTCTTTTGTCCTTATCTATCCTTCGAGAGTAATTGGTTCAACTATTTCTAAAATGCACGTTTCATTTACATCCATTTCGATAATTACCTTTTTACCTTCCACAATATAGAAAAGCAGTTTAAATAGATACAGCCTAGCACTTATGTGACAAAATCCTAATTGCACCCAAGAGCATATTGAAGTTTCAGGTTTTCTGAGCAGCATTAATGCCACTTATCTTTAGAGTGCACTATTCTTTACAAGAACAAGCATCTTCCAGCAGTTACGAATGGATTATGTATAGTAATAGTTCTGTCTTTAAAATGGAAAATAGGGATGAAAACTATCCCTATTAGGGGATATCTAGAAGCCTCTCTGTCTTTAGTATATCTCCGTGATAAGAAGACTGTTTTTCTCACTTAACCAATATAAGAATCCATTAGAGTATAAATGTATATGCTGTGATGTGGGCTTCTTTATATAATTACTGTTTCTGAAGATTTTAGATAAATTACAAATTATATAACCATGCCATAATGTACACATGGGCAACAAGGGATCTAGCCAATGAGAATTCGCTGGTACCTTTAGCAGTGCATATAAAGTGTCACTTAGCTGTCCATCCACGTCAGAAACCAGGTTCTAAAAATCAATTATTGATTCATGACTATCACTTTCAGATGCCTATCAAAAATCACACAAAGATTTTCCTCAGCTAGGTGCTTTATAGTGAAAAAATTAATTGAAAATTATTGAAACGTTTCATAGAATAAAAGCATAATTTGAAAAAGAGTTAACAGCATAATAACATATGAAACACTATAAATAATCTCCAATGTGCTTCTTACATTAGCTTCCAAATTTTCACATTGGGCAATTGAAGAAATAATCAGATGTGACTGAGGAAAATGTCCCTAGCGCTGTTCCATTTATGTCTTTTTCTCCAATTTATGTCTTGGTTTTCTTCTGTAAGAATTTATTACAAATTGCAATGTAGTTTCTGATTCTGTCTGTAATAGGTCAATGTTTAGAACTTAGTGTCAGTCTACATTACTGTTGTAAGTTTCACTTTCTCTATCTTTATACAACCAACATAAAATAGGTTACTTTCTTTTAATTCACTGTATACTGTATGCTTACTTCCTATTTTGCTCCCCTTCCCCCAACCCCCCGGCTTCTCTTTCTGTGACACTATGCAGGGTTATGGGAATTTCTAGCTTTATTGGCAACTCCCAAGTTGAATCTGACTTCTACAGCATACGACATGACGCAGAAGTCAAGGACTCAAACATGTTCTCTATATGTAACATCTGCTAACTCCCACATCACCAAAATAGTGCCATTCTCTATATTCAGGGTCTTTCCAGCATATTACATCACGCAAATTGTGTGTACACTACAGACATGAGAAAAATACAGTAACCAATTGAATGCCTGTGTATTTAAAGGTCTCTTTCCTGTCCCTTAATTAGGGTAAATGACGAAGTAAAATGGTAAATACCCATCTATGAATAACATAGTCTAGTTCTTGTTCATTTACTTGGTGATAGAACAAAACTGGAACATGCTGAAGAAATCCTTAGTGTCTAATAAGGGATTTTGAAGTCTCGGGTTAGCTCTGTAAAATAATCTATGGACCATTTAATTTCCACTTTAAGGAGTTGCAAAGCATTGTCTGTGGTAACTGGCTTTAACTTGAAACCAAATGCGATCAGTGGAATAAGGCAAGTTTGCCTTTAGGCTTCTTCAACTGCATTTTGGAAGCAGATTTGGGTGATGTGAGAAACATGTACTCAAAATAAAATTAAAATGGACAGAAGCTTAAAAAAACCTAAAGGGTCAAAATATGCAAATGACTATATTCTAATGACTTTAGTAAAGTGATAAGAGAATTCTAGAAGACAAAATAGATATGATAATGGATGCAACTCTAAAAGTCTGAGGAAGGACTTGCACGCCTCCAGTTGGGATGGAAAGGGAGTGCCACTGACAATACAAATTATGTACGACTATAATTTTTTAAAATTTTATTATTTCTCACAAACTATAGATATCTTGAAATGTGAGATGCTAAAAAGAAATAATCTGTAACCAGTACTTTCAAATAAATTAAATATAACTTTATTAAATATTATCATTAGAGTAATAAAGCATAATAAAATGAATCTGAGGGAGGCTGATGAGAACAAATTCTGCCATTTTATTAGGCAATACCTTCAAGTCAAGTTGAAAGAAAACTTATTTTTTTGTTTCAAAATATTAAAAGCATGTNTTTATTATTTCTCACAAACTATAGATATCTTGAAATGTGAGATGCTAAAAAGAAATAATCTGTAACCAGTACTTTCAAATAAATTAAATATAACTTTATTAAATATTATCATTAGAGTAATAAAGCATAATAAAATGAATCTGAGGGAGGCTGATGAGAACAAATTCTGCCATTTTTATTAGGCAATACCTTCAAGTCAAGTTGAAAGAAAACTTATTTTTTGGTTTCAAAAATATTAAAAGCATGTAATTTTGCTATTAGAAATTTCTTCATAATTATTTGTTCAATAAATATCTTATGAATATTTATTATTTGCAATATTATTATAGTGTATTTTAAAATACATTTAAAATGACATTTTTCTCACTGAAATCCATTGCAATTAAAATATGTATTTAGTTAACAAAATCATTAAGTTTAATTTTTATATAGATATTATCACAATATTTTCAACTACCTGACAATACATGAGAAATATTATTACTCCTCATTTGTTCAGGGGAAAACCACTTCACAATAGCTTAGAGTAAGGTAAACTTAATCTAAGTCTTGATAGAATTGCTAGCAAAGGAAACCAGTATGTCAACTGAGAATGGAGTAAGCATCCTGTTTTAGAAGCAACTGGCACAATGGACTTTTGCTAAACAATTTGAGATTAAATGGGAATTTACTCAAACATTAAGACATTAAAAAATATACATGTGACCGAGCGCGGTGGCTCACACCTGTAATCCCACTACTTTGGGAGACCAAGGCCGGTGGATCACGAGGTCAGGAGATCAAGACCATTCTGGCTAACATGGTGAAACCCCGTCTCTACTAAAAATACAAAAAATTAGCTGGGCGTGGTGGCAGGTGCCTGTAGTCCCAGCTACTCGGGAGGCTGAGGCAGGAGAATGGTGTGAACCCGGGAGGCAGAGCTTGCAGTGAGCTGAGATCGCGCCACTACACTCCAGCCTGGGTGACAGAGCGAGACTCTGTCTCAAAAAGAAAAAAAAAAAAACAAAAACATGTACATATATCACTCTTGACCTTTCCCTTAGGTAACTGGGATAGATAAACATAGTTCTGTTAGACTGAGAAACAGAGTAATTCAGGCAGTCCCTTTAACCAGACTGCCTGGTTTGAATGCAGGTTCTACCACTTAACTGCTGTGTGTATCAGGAAAAAAATCACTAAGCATTTCTGTGCCTCAGTTTCCTTGCCTGTTAAATGGGAGTGACATAATTGACTACTTTGTTGACTTGTTGCTGGGAAAGAATATGTGGGGAATATGTGGGAAATTTTATTCATGCTGGGAAAGCATGAATAAAAATGTCTGCTACATAGGATGCAAAAAGGATTTATGCTACACAGGACTTCTCTCTGGCAGTGTTCATTTTAAGAAAATAAAAGAGTTTTGCCATTTCAGGCATGAAAATATTTAGTAGAGAAAATCAGGCATTTATAATTTTGTTAGAAAAGCTGGGAGTGTGAAAATAAAGGTGGTGTCAACAGAAAATTTTGCTTGAAAGGTCAAGAACTTGTTTCTGCCATCCAGAATTCAGGGATGTTCAAGAATCTGCTGTCAGAGTCGTAGCTGATCATCAGCTTTGCAGTTAATGACTAAAAATCAAACTTAGAGTCTGGTTAGCCATTACAAAAACTTTTGTCAGCTAAAGCCTGCAACAGCGTTATTCACTGCTGTTGCTAAAGAAAGAATGACCTCTGATTCTTTTTTGTGTTCCAAATCTTCTGTCAGTGCAAGGCATTGGCAGAAGGTAAATTGCATCCAGAACACTAAAGGTAAGTAAATCCAGAAAAGATGTTTTTTTGTCTTCTAGCCCCAGTGACATTCAGACAGGTTTACAAACAAGGTGGTGAAAAGAATGTATACAAATTGTCAATAAAAACATCCAGCCCAGGCCCTTACCCTGTTCTTTGTCAATTAATTTGAGAACTCTATGGGAAAAAGAAAGCTCCAAACTGAAAGAAAAAATCTCTATGGAACTTTGGGCCAAAATGTGAAAAGGAAAAATCACTTAATGCTCCTAGAAATTAACCATATTCTTTATCTGTGTCCCCTTCTAAATTCTACATTCTAAAATTCATATAGTTGAATCTCTTAAGGGCAGATATTTTATCGGAAGTCACCTATGCCTCAAATTTTATACATAAGACACATGAACACTTGTGAAATAAAAGAATCATAATCAAAACATATGGAAGGTGCATTTGATTAGTAGAAACCCATTATATATTCTTCAAAACTAAAGAAGCTGAGGTCAATGGTGAAATCAATGGAAATGTTGAGAAATGCCTTACTCCTGTTCCCTTCAAACAGCATGAAATGAGCTAAAAATAAAAGATTGTCTAAAAGTAGCATAAAATTTACTGGATTTTAAAGAAACTAGATCACAGTGGATATCCTGTTAGGATATTATTGGACACATTTCTTTCTAAAAAAAATTACAATTAGGGCCTGTTTTTGAAGGTGAGTGGGGAGTCTGTCTTGGGTTTTTCAGAGAGAGATCCAACAGAATACACATAGAGAGAATAGAGAGACATATGATAGGAACTTTATTAAGGAATTGACACAAGTGATTGTGTACGTTGAGAAGACCCACAACTGGCCATCTGCAAGCTGAAGACCCAGGGAGGTCAGTAGCTTAGCTAAGTCTGAAAGCCTCAGAACCAGGAGAGCTAAGGGTTTAACGCTCAGTTTTATGCTGAAGGCCTGAGAATCTGATGGCCTGCTTGTGCAAATTCCAGAATTCAAACACTGCAGAACCTGGAGTTCTAGTGTTCAATGGAAGGAGAATAAGTGTGTTCCGTCTCCACTAGAGACAGCAAATTCACCTTTCCTCTGCAATTTTGTTCTGTCTGAGCTGCCAGCTGATTAGATGATGCCTGCGGATGTTGAGCACAGATCTTTACTCAGTTCACCGATTTAAATGCTGATGTCTTCCAGACACACCCTCACACTTCTACCCAGATATAATGCTTTACTCATTAACTGAGTATTTCTTGATCCAGTCAAGTTGACACCTAAAATTAGCCATCACAGTCTGTGTTCACTTTTTTAACAGATCTCAAATTTATGCTTATGATTTCTAATTAACAGAGTCAATGTAGCATGTGTCTGTGTTTGTATGCATGTAAAATAATGTAAACATATTATTAAAAGAAAGTATTTCTTTTGTAAGAAAATGTCTTTTCTTTTTTATTGTACTTTAAGTTCTAGGGTACATGTGCACAATGTGCAGGTTTGTTACATATGTATACTTGTGCCATGTTGGTGTGCTGCACCCATCAACTCGTCAGCACCCATCAACTCGTCATTTATATCAGGTATAACTCCCAATGCCATCCTTCCCCCCTCCCCATAATAGGCCCCGGTGTGTGACGTTCCCCTTCCCAAGTCCAAGTGATCTCATTGTTCAATTCCCACCTATGAGTGAGAACATGCGGTGTTTGTTTTTTTGTTCTTGCGATAGTTTGCTGAGAATGATGATTTCCAGCGGCATCCATGTCTTTTTAATCTAAGTTGTCATTTCTCCATTTTTTAATAGATAGGAATTTTCTAAAAATGTAAAGGAGCCTGGTTGTTTCTTGACCTAAGAGTCTTGGTTAGTGTCATGAACAACCTTCTTTCTGTAACTTTGCTCAAAACTAGTTTGGCACTTAGCCTTGTTTTGCTGCCATTAAAATACATTATATAATGATGAGGCTCCTTATTCTAGACATCTGCAGCCTGAGAATCCTTCAAGATCTTTCAATAAGTATATAAAGATATGCCATTAGGTCATTCAAGTTTGAACTTCATTATGAGATGATATTGATACTGAGCTCAAACTTGGTATGTGTGGAGGGATGTGGATGGGGGGTGTGGGAGGGCAGCACTAAGATATCCAAAACTTGATTATTGTCAATATTGAATATTGATATTGGATATTATAAAGCCTAGTAAGATAAATTAGCGTTTGTTCAGCATCCGCTTTTTGTAGGGACAGTGGTTCTTAAATAAAATGTTAAATATCCTATGTGGAGGCATCAAATAGAAATAGAATAAATCTGTGTTGTTATGGGTGAAGGGCTGAACATGGACCCACCTTCCTTTTCTCCCCTTGCTCCTGCTCCCTGCCTCTTTTTTAACACAGCTAGGCTTCCCAGATAGCATAATCTCAATATAATTATTGCTGAAATTTTACCAAGCATTCTAATTTCAATTTTAATTCCTAATACATAAAAATCTACAGTTAGGAGTTTTCCAACATCCTTAATATCCATGAGACAGTTGAGTTCAATCTTTGAATCTCAACACTGTGCCTTCAAAGAGTTCTTTGCTCAAAGACTAACAAAGAAAAAAATCCGTTGTCAGGCTTTTTTTTTTTTTTTTTTTTTTTTTTTTTTTTTTTTTTTTTTTAAGCTTTTATGGTAGAAGGAGAAATTCTTACCACTTAGTAAATTTATTTTGTGAAAACTTAACTAAAAATAAACCTTGGCTGGGCACGGTGGCTCACGCCTGTAATCCCGGCAGTTTCTGAGGCCGAGGCAGGCAGATCACAAGATCGGTTGTTCAAGATCAGGCTGGTCTTGGTTTCACTATGTTGAAACCCCACCTCTACTAAAAATACAAACATTAGCCGGGTGTGGTGGCACACACCTGTAGTCTCAGCTACTTGGGAGGCAGAGGCAGGAGAATCGCTTGAACCCAGGAGGTGGAGATTGTAGTGAGCCAAGACTGTGCCATTGTACTCTAGTCTGGGCAACGGAGTAAGACTCCGTCTCAATAAAATAAAAAACAAAAAACAAACCTCATTCACAATAGTAACATAATATAAAAGGCCAATAAATTTCTGAAAAAGAGATCCATCTGTAACACATGAGAAGAAAACTACAAAAGTTTTTAAAAGGTATAAAAAATGTGAAGAAATGCCAAATGTCTGAAAGAGAATATTAAATTATTTGAAGAAATAATTCTTGAAGAATTAATATTCTATAAATGTGAATGAAAGTTAATACAGTATTTCTGAAAAGGAAGAAAAATATTACAGTGTTTCAAAGCTACTAAAATAGCGTTATAGTTTGAGTATTCCTTATTTGAAATGTTTGAGACCAAAAGTGTTTCACTTTTTTTTTTATTTGGGGATTTTTTATATACACAATGAAATATTTTGGGGATGGGATTCAAGCCTAAACATGAGTTTCATTTATGTTTCATATACTCCTTATGTACATAGCCTGAAGGTAATTTTACTTCTCATATACTCCTTATGTACATAGCCTGAAGGCACACTGAATAAACTGTGTCATGTGCCTGTGTTTTGACTGTGATATGAGGTCAGTCCTGAAATTTTGCACTTATGGAATAATGTCAGTGCTCAAATTTTCATATTTTGGAACATTTCAGATTAGGGATTTGCAACCTAATCAGGGTTAACATTGTGATTATTAAACCATATTATAACCACTAATAATGAAGAAAGTGTCTGACTAATAAGTAGAAGTGTCACAAAAATAAAATGTGACAACTGACAAAGGAGACCTCACATGTCACTGTGATGATAAAGAGAGATATACATGTGTTAGGAGACCAGCTAAGATAAATAAAAGTAAATTCAACTTACACTTTTCAAATAATTTCCATAGAGATAAAATAATCAAATGTAAATGTACACACTAAAATTAGAAGCTAATGTATTATTGATTTTTAAATGTTAAAGGATGGATAGTTTTCTAATACTAAAACTAAAAAAAATCTGAGCATTAGAAACCCCTGTACTTAAAAACTAAAAGGCAACAAAGTGGATGTTGCTTGCAATGACTATGAATTTAAGCATTTATTAGTTCTATTGTAAAATATTCATATAAATTATTAAGAAACATAAACATATTTACTGTAAATAAAAATGATCAAACTCATTAACAAGCAAAAAAGTAAATATTTTACATTAGAACATTATTTTAGTAATTAACTTAGCAAAATATATTGTTAAGTAAAATACACAGTATTGATGCATGAATCACATATTTCAGGTAGAT
>NW_016803633.1:193433-210453 GCF_001698545.2 Rhinopithecus bieti | reverse complement strand
AATTAACTTAGCAAAATATATTGTTAAGTAAAAATACACAGTATTGATGCATGAATCACATATTTCAGGTAGATAAAAATACTGAAACAACTACTCAGTAAATATTTGGCAATTTATGTAAAGAAAACTATAAAATATTCAAATTTAATATGTCAACTTCTAGATACTATATCCTAAAGAAACAACACAAAATCTGACAAAATTATAAATAATATTCACTATTGTTTTAAAATATGATTAATGTTGAATATATTTTCTTCCTCTTACTGAATTATAATATTAAATGAATTAAAACTATATATTATGGGTTTTATAAAATTTATTGAGCACACACTATAAATAAGGCAATAATATAATACTAATGTAAGTTATAAAACATAATAATATAATAAACAGGTGTTAACCCACTATCTGCATGTTCATACTTCTACGCTTTCTTTCCCTACAGATAATTTCTTCCTGAATTTTATCTTTATCACTATAAAACATAAGCATTCCTAAACAAAGTACTGTTTCGCATATGTGTGTGAGTTTCATAAATATGCATCTTAATGTAAATAATTATCCATGATTTTCTCCTTTCTTCACTTTTTGCTTCATGATCCAGGTTGTTTTCTTGCAGTTATCATATGTCAAAGATTGATCTGTGTTTTAATGTGTAGCTGCATGATGGTTTTCTAGAACTGTTCAATAGTCTGTCTCTCCATTTTCCTGTGAAAGCACACTCGGGTGTGCTATCTCCTAGTCTTCTAGTACAGAAGTACATAAACTCTCTAGTATATAACTAGTAGTAAACTTGTTAAGTAATGGAGTGTCCATGTTTTCAGCTATAAATAATGTACCCATCATTTTAGTTTTACAAGATGAAAAGTTATGGAGTGGATGGTAGCAATGGATGCACGACACTGTGAATGTGTTTAATACCACTGAACTCTAAAATTAAAAATGATTATGATGATAAAGTATGTGTTATGTGTATTTTGCTAAAATAAAAACATTGGGAAATAAGCTCCAATTTGTTTACTAAAGCGATGGTACTAATGAGCTCCAACCGAAATAGTAAGCATTCCAATTGTCCCACTGATACACATTCTCTTCAATATGTGGTAACCTCAGTTACAATTTTTTGCTGACAGAGTGAGAGTAAGCTTGTATCTGACTGAGTTCTTAACTTGTATTTCACTAATTACCAAGAAATTTAAACATCTTTTCATATGTTTATTTTTTATTTGATCTTTCTCTTCTGTAAAATGACCATTTTGCTCAGTTTCCTACCAGATTTGCCTTTAAAAATTTATCTTTATAGAAATGAACATATATAAACATATACATACATATATAAAGTCTTAAAATGCTTAGAATACACTTATTACTTTACAGTTATATATGTGATAAACACCTTCTCTGAGAAGGTGACTTTTATTTTACTTTATGATGTCTTCTGATTAATAAACATTTTTAATTTTGAGATAGTAGAATTTATCAATTTTTTTTGTTTTGCAAAATGCATGCTCTATTTAAAAGGATTTCTAATCCTAGGTTATAAATTTATTATCTGATAAATTATTCAAAATATTTTAAAATGCTACCTTTCTAAAGACAACAGAAATTGACAGACATTATAAATTAGGAATCTATTTAGTATGTCTTTTTTTCCATATGGATAACCACTTGTATCAAACCCTTTATGAATAATTTATCATTTTTAGTGACCTGCCAAGACACCTCTGTCATACATAAAATTTTATATAAAATTATAAAGAAACTGTAGAAAAGCTACCTACAACTATATAAAATTGTAGTTTATTTCTGAGCTCTCTATCATGTCTTTTACTTTTAAATTTCAAGTTATTTGGTTCTTTATTTGCTAAGGTTTTTACCAAATCTCGGTATCTGTTAGAAAACATTTCCCATCTATGTTCATCCTTTTCAGAAAGGCCTTGGCTACTCTTGGCAAAGAATAGTCAATAGTCACTGGTGCCATCTATTCTTTTTCTTTATAAACCTAAAAATATTTTTAGTTATTGTATTAATTTTGCCAAAGAAATCGGCTTTGGGAATTATTAGTTTTTTCACATTTTTGAGGAGCAGTTATACTACTTTTAACATCATTGTATAAATGTTCAACTAATTATATTTAGATTCTTAAAAAATAATTTTTAATACAAGTTCATTATGATTAAGCTACAATTCCAACACCAAAATGCTTTGAAACTAAAGATTTTCATAACTCATTTGGTGAGGAAATCTTGCCTGAACTGAAGTGAGGTTATCTAAAGTCTTAATTTATACTAATGTAATACTTAGGTTTACATGCAGAAATATTAGTGTGTTTGATATGAGATGTCTCCCTGTATCCTTCTGGATGCCTTATAATATATATCTTGTACACTGAAAACTTTGACATGTACTTATTTAAAAAAAAGAAATGATGATTGATGGATCCACCTTTCATAAATAGAAACAGGTAAAAAGGTTAATCCCAAGAAAAGTAGAAAGAAGAATATAATGAGAATAGCAGAAATTTCATAAAATGGACAGCAAGCCCAAAATTTGTTCTTTGAAAAGACAACAAAATGATAAACTCGTATAAGAGTCACGTGAAAATAAAATAGAAAAAAATCACCATACTAGAACAGAGAAAAAGTTGGCATACTCTATATCCTGTAGACATTAAAAAGATAAAAGGATATCATGAACAACTTTGTAACAATAAATTTTAAAGCAGTAAAATCTCAGAAAAGCACAACTTAATAAAATGTTCAGGAGAAACTGGGGAAATACTGTGGTTTCATCAATAGTTAGAAATCAAATCAGCAATATAGTATCTGTTTCTACCCCGTTTCCCTGAAACAACCAAAATACTGGAAAAACATATAAGAAACAATGCTTTTTGAGAGACTGGACATCAGATCGTGATCCAGTAAAATGGGGGAGGAGGTGGAAGAAGTTGAGCTCTTTGTTGCTCCAAGTTATTGCCCTGAGAGTATTGCCTTTGTCCAGGGCTGTGAAGCAGAGCAGGGACAAAGCAAAAAAACCCAGACAAAGCAAATCTGAATTAAAGAGGTAGACCTCTGTTAGCTCCGGGGTTTGTTTGCTGTAGGTTCTCTAGTTCTTTTTGTTGTGATGTTAGGATGTCAATTTGAGATCCTTTTACCTTTTTGATGCGGACACTTAGAGTTATAAATTTCCCTTTTAATACTTCTGTAGCTGCATCCCAGATATTCTGATATGTTGTCTCTTTGTTCTCATTGGTTTCAAAGAACGTCTTGATTTCTGCCTTAATTTCACTATTTACCCAGAAGTCATTCAGGGGCAGGTGGTTCAATTTCAATGTAGTTGTGTGGTTTTGAGTGGGCTTTTTAATCTTGAGATCTTATTTGATTGTGCTGTGGTCTGTGAGATTGTTTGTTATGATTTCAGTTCTTTTGCACTTGCTGATGAGTGTTTTACTTCTAACTGTGTGACCAACTTTAGAGTAAGTGCCACACGGTGCCAATAAAAATGTATCACACACTGGGTCCTATTGTGGGGAGGGGGTAGGAGGGAGGGATAGCATTAGGAGATATACCTAATGTAAATGACGAGTTAATGTGTGCAGCACACCAACAAGGCACATGTATACAAATGTAACATATCTGCATGTTGTGCACATGTATCCTAGAACTTAAAGTATAATAATAAAAAAAAAAGCTAGATTATGCGTTTCAGCTGTACCAAGAAATTATATTTAGATGATAAAAAATGTATATTCTGTTGTTTTGGGGTGGAGAGTTCTGTTGATATCTATCAGGTTTACTTGGTCTGGAGCTGAGTTCAAGTCCTGAATATCTTTTGTTAATTTTCTGTCTTGATGATCTGTCTAATACTGACAGTGTGGTGTTAAAGTCTTCCACTATTATTGTGTAGGGGTCTAAGCCTCTTTGTAGGTCTCTAAAAACTTGTTTTATGTATCTAGGTGCTCTTGCATTGGGTGCATATATATTTAGGATAGTTTGCTCTTGTTGAATTGAACCTTTTAACATTATGTAACGCCCTTCTTTGTCTTTTTTGATCTTTGTTGGTTTAAAGTCTATTTTGTCAGAAACTAGGTTTGAAACTCCTGCTTTTTTTCTGCTTTCCATTTACTTGGTATATTTTCCTCCATCCCTTGATTTTGAGTCTATGTGTGTCCTTGCATATGAGATATGTCTCTTGAATACAGTACACCAATGGGTCTTGTCTTTTTATCCAGCTTGCCATTCTGCATCTTTTAATTGGGGCATCTAGAACATTTACATTTAAGGTTAATATTCTTATGTGTGAATTTTATCCTGTCATCATGATGCTGGCTGGTTAATTTTACAGAGTTGTTAATGTAGTTGCTTTGCAGTGTTGTTGTTCTGTGTATGTCTATGTGTTTTTTTAGTGGCTTGTAATGGTTTTTCCTATCTGTGTTTAGTGTTTCCTTCAGGAGCTCTTGCAAGGCAGTTCTGGTGATGATGAAATCCCTCAGCATTTGCTTGTCTGAGAAAGATTTTATTTATCCTTCACTTATGAAGCTTAGTTTGGCCAGATATGAAATTCTGGGTTGGAATTTCTTTTCTTTAAGAATGTTGACTATTGGTCCCCAAACTCTTCTGGCTTGTAGGGTTTCTGTTGAGAGGTCCAATGTTAGTCTGATAGGCTTCCTTTTGCATGTGACCTGACCTTTCTCTGTGGCTGCCCTTCACATATTTTTCTTCATTTTGACTTTGGAGAATCTGACGATTATGTGTCTTCAGGTAGATCTTCTTGTGGAGTATCTTACTGAGGTTCTCTGTGTTTCCTGAATTTGAATGTTGGCCTGTCTTCCTAGGTTGGGGAAGTTCTCCTGAAATCCTGACGTGTGTTTTTCAACTTGGTTCCATTCTCGCCATCTCTTTCACGTACTCTAATCAGTCATAGATTGGGTCTTTTTACATGGTTCCGTAGTGCTCAGAGGTTTTGTTTGTTCTTTTTCATTCTTTTTTCTCTAATCTTGTCTGCCTGCCTTATTTCAGCAAGATAGTCTTCAAGTTCTGATATTCTCTCTTCCTCTTGGTCAATTCAACTACTGATACTCATGTTTGCATCATGAAGGTCTTATGCTGAATTTTTCAGCTCCATCAGGTCATTCATGTTCCTCTCTAAACTGGTTATTCTAGTTAACAGCCCCTGTAATATTTTATTATGGTTTTTAACTTCTTTGCATTGGGTTAGAACATAATCCTCTAGCTCAGCAAAATTTGTCATTATCCACTTTCTGAAGCCTACTTCTGTCAGTTCATCCATTTCAGCTTCAGCCTGTTCTGTGCCCTTGGTGGAGATGTGTTGCAATCATTTGGAGGAGAAGAGGCATCTGGCTTTTGGGTTTTCAGTGTATTTGTGTTGGTTTTTCTTCAACTTTGCAGATTTATCTACCTTTGATCTTTGAGGCTAATGATCTTTGGATGGGGTTTTTGTGGGATCTGTTTTTTTGTTGCCATTGTTGTTGTTGCTTTCTGTTTGTATTTTTTCTAACAGGCCTCTCTTCTGCAGGTCTGCTGGAGTTTGCTGGGGTCCACTCCAGATCCTGTTTGCCTAGGTATCACCAGTGGAGGCTGCAGAACAGCAAAGATGGCTGTCTGTTTCTTCCTCCGGAAGCTTCATCCCAGAAGAGCACTGATCTGATACCAGCCAGAGGTCTCCTGTATGAGGTATCTGGTGACCCCTGATGGGAGGTCTCGCCCAATCAGGCGGCATGGGGTCAGAGACCTGCTTGAGGAGGCAGTCTGTCCCCTAGCAATGTTGTTGGGCTGTGCTAGGGGAATCCCCCTCATCAGGATCAGTCAATCTCTTCAGAGCTAGCAGGCAGGAAAGATTAAGTTCACTGAACCTGAGACTGGCTGCTCCTCTCCCCAGGGGCTCTGCCCCAGGGAGATAAGAGTTCTGTCTATAAGCCCCTGACTGGAGGTGCTGGACTTCCTACAGGGATGCCCTGCCCAGTGAGGAGGGATCTAAGGAAGCAGTCTGGCCCCTATCTGCCACAGTCGATTTACTGCACTGTGGAGAATTTCACCCAGTCCAAACCTCTCAGGCTCCTTAGCACTGTCAAGCGAAAACCACCTACTAAAGTCACAGTAATGGCAGTCACCCCTCCGCCCGGGAACTCGGTCATCCCACGCAGACTCCAGACTGCTGTGCTGGCAGTGGGAATTTCAAGCAAGAAATAATCAAGCTCAGAATGGAACTGAAGAAGACAGAGACAAGAAAATCCCTTCAAAAAAAATCAACAAATCCAGGAGTTGTTTTTTGGAAAAAAATCAGTAAAATATACCACTAGCAAGACTAATAAAAAAGCAAAGAGAGAAGATTCAAACAAACACAATCAGAAGCAATAAGGAGGATACCACCATTGACCCCACAGAAATACAACCAACCATTAGAGAATACTATAAACATCTTCATGCAAATAAACTGGAAAATCTAGAAGAAATGGATAAATTCCTGGACACATACACTCTCCTGAGACTTAACCAGGAAGAAAGTGAATCCCTGAATAGATTAGTAACAAGCTCTGAAATTGAGGCAGTGATAAATAGCCTACCAACCAAAAAAAGCTCTGGACCACATGGATTTACAGCTGAATTCTACCAGAGGAACAAAGAGGAGCTAGTACCATTTCTTCTGAAACTATTCCAAACAATTGAAAAGGAGGGACTCCTCCCTAACTCATTTTATGAGATCAGCGTCTTCCTGATACCCAAACCTGGCAGAGATACAACTTAAGGCCAATATCCCTGATGAAAATCAATGCAAACACACTCAATAAAACACTGGCAAACTGAATTCAACAGCGCATCAAAAAGCTTATTCACCATGGTCAAGTTGGCTTCATCCCCAGGATGCAAGGCTTGTTCAACATACACGAGTCAATAAACATAATCTATCACATAAACAGAGCTAAAGACAAAAACCACATGATTATCTCAATAGACACAGAAATGGCTTTCAATAAAATTCAACATCCCTTCATGTTAAAAACTCTCAATGAACTAGGTCTTGATGGAACATACAGCAAAATAAGAGACATTTGTGACAAACCCACAGCCAATATCATACTGAATGGGCAAAAGCTGGAAGCATTCCCCTTGAAAACAGGCATAAGACAAGTATGCCCTCTCTCGTCACTCTTGTTCAAACATAGTGTTGGAACTTCTGGCCAGAGCAATCAGGCAGGAGAAAGAAATAAAGGGTATTCAAATAGGAAGACAGGAAGCCAAATTGTCTTTGTTTGCAGATGACATGATCCTGTATCTAGAAAACCTCATTGACTCAGTCCAAAAGCTTCTTAAGCTAATGAGCAACTTCAGCAGAGTCTCAAGATACAAAATCAATGTACAGAAGTTACAAGCATTCCTATACACCAACAACAAACAAGCAGAAAGCCAAATCATGAATGAACTGCTATTCACAATTGCCACAAAGAGAATAAAATACCTAGGAATATAGCTAATAAGGGAAGTGAAGGACCTCTTCAAGGAGAGCTACAAACCACTGCTCAAAGAAATCAGAGAGAACACAAGCATATAGAAAAACATTCCATGCTCATGGAAAGAAAGAAACAATATTGTGAAAATGGCCATACTGCCCAAAGTGATTTACATATTTAATGCTATTCCTATTAAACTACCATGGACATTCTTCACAGAATTAGAAAAAAATATTTTAAAATTTATATGGAACCAAAAAAGAGCCCAAATAGCCAAGACAATCCTAAGCAAAAAGAACAGCTGGAGGCATCATGCTACCTGACTTCAAACTATACTGCAAGGCTACAGTAACCAAAACAGCATGATACTGGTACAAAAGCAGACACATAAACCAATGGAACAGAGTAGAGAATTCATACATAAAACTGAACATCTACAATCATCTGATCTCCGATAAGCCTGACAGAAACTAATAAATAGTGTTGGGAGAAATGGTTGACCATATGCAGAAAATTGAAACTGGATCCCTACCGTATGCCTTATAAAAAATAAACTCAAGATGGATTAACGACTTAAATGTAAAATCCAAAAATATAAAAACCCTAGAAGAAAATCTCGCCAATACCATTCAGGACATAGACATGGGCAAAGGCTTTATGATGAAATTGCCAAAAGTAACTGCAACAAAAGCAAAAATTGACAAATGGGATCTAATTAAACTAAAGATCTTCTGCACAGCAAACCAAATTATCATCAGAATGAAAAGACACCTACAGAATGAGAGAAATATTTTGCAATCTATCCATCTGTGAAGGGTCTAATATCCACAATCTATAAGGAACTTAAGCTAATTTACAAGCAAAAAAAAAAAACCATTAAAAAGTGGGCAAAGGATATGAACAAACATTTCTCAAAAAAAGACATACATTCAGCCATGAAAAAAAAAAAGCTCAACCTCACTGATCATTAGAGAAATGCAAATGAAAACCACAATGAGATACCATCTTATGCCAGTCAGAATGATGATTATTAAAAAGTCAAGAAACAGCAGATGCTGGCAAGGTTGTGGAGAAATAGGAATGCTTTTACACTGTTGGTGGGAATTTAAATTAGTTCAACCATTGTGCAAGACAGTGCGGATTTCCTCAAAGATTTAGAATTGGAAATATCATTTGACCCAGCAATCCCATTACTGGATATATACCCAAAGGAATATAAATCATTCTATTATAAAGATACATGGAAGCGTGTGTTCATTGCAGCACTATTCAAAAGAGCAAAGACATGGACTCAACTCCAATGCCCATCAATGAGAGACTGAATAAAGAAAATGTTGTACATATACACCATGGAATACTATGCAATCATAAGAAGGAATGAGATAATGTCCTTTGCAGGGACATGGATGAAGCTGGAAGCCATTATCATCAACAAACTAATGCAGGAACAGAAAACCAAATATTGCATGTTCTCACTCATAAATGGGAGCTGAACAGTGAGAATACATGGACACAAGGAGGGGAACAACACTTACCGAGGCCTGTCAGGGGAGGGCAAGGGAGAAAGCACTAGGGAGAAGAGCTAATGCATCCTGGACTTAATACTTAGGTGATGGGTTGATAGGTGCAGCAAACTACTATGGCACACGTTTACCTATATAACAAACCTGCACATCCTGCACATGTACCCCAGAATTGAAATAAATAAATAAATGAAATAATTATTAAAATAAAAAAGAGATATACCTGAGAGCCCAGAGGAAATAAGGCAGCTAACATTCATAGTACATAGTCTGTGAAATGAGAGAGAAGCACAGAGACAAAATCAAATTCAGAGCAAGGTATTTTACCAGGGATACGAAAGTTCTTTTCATAATACTAAAAATGTCAATTCGTTAGATAATACAGCAATCATAAATTAGTCTATCTCTATTAATGAGTTTCCAAATACATGAAGCTAAAACTAATAGAAGTGCAAGGATAAATAAACACACTATTATGTAGTCAAAGATTTTAATATTTGTATCTATTTTCAATCAGTTTAATAGGACAAGAAGACAGAAAATCAGTAAGTATGAAGAAAACTTGAGCAACACAATCAGCCAACTCGACCTAGCTGACAATTACAGAACACTCAATCTAACAATAGCAAAATAAATATTGCTTTTTGGGTGCACATGAACTATTTACTAAGATTGATCATATTCTGGCCTAAAGTTAAGTTTCGACAAAGTTAAAAAGATTCAGGATGTAAACATCATGGCCTTTCCCCAGGAATAGAGCTTGCACACCATGGAATTGATGAAATAGGTTAAAAGCACCCTAGAATCTTGATGCTAAAGACCACGTAGTCCGACTGTGACACCACATGGATAAGAAGACTGAGGCCCAGAAGAAAAGGCTTTCTTCCCAAGGTCACATACTGAGTAACTGTTACAGAAACTCATCTCAGATCCCTAGACTCTTAGGTTGGGGTTCATCCAGGCAGGGTTTGCCGTGCTGTTCTTTAATGTTCAACACATGCCTTCTGGAGAAGGCTTACAAACAACAGTAACAACTATAGTCTTTTTATAAATAACAGCAAAAATTATGGTCTTTGACTTCAAATGGAATTTAAATAGAAATCAACAATAGAAAGATCTCATAAAAATCCACATTGTCTGGAAACTAAATCAACCCTGGGTTAAAAAAGAAATCAAAAGGATAATTAGAAAGTATTTTGCACTGAATGGAAATGTAAACATAATATATTGAAACTTACAGAACGTCACCAAAGCAATACTTGTGGAACAAGTATTTTTGTCACCTATATGTATTTGCTATATTAGAAAAAGTAAAAGATTTTTAAATTTTAAAAGACTTCAGCATTCAATAAAGAAATAAATTAGGAAAAGAAGAGCAAATTAAATAAGCAGTAAGTAGAAGCAAGAAAATAATGAAGATCAGAGTGGAAATCAATAAAAGAGGGATCCGAGGAACAATAGAGGAAAATCACTGAAACAAAAAGCCAGTTCATTAGGAAGATTAAGAAAGTTGCTAACCCTCTAGTCAGACTAAGAACAAGTTATATTTTAACCAATTCCATTCCAAAATATAAATCAGCATCGGACATATACACAGAAAAGAAGTATAATTATTTTATGTTTGTGAATTTAAAATATCCTAAAATTTCTGTCTGTGAACAATTTATGGTGAATTTATAGCACCTGAACTTTCTTTCTTATTACTGGTATTGTCATATTTATCAAAGAAAATTAGAACATGTTCAGCTAAATTTGAAGTTCAGATAAACAGCAATTATTTTATTACTAAAATCATGTCCCATGCAATATTTGAGAAGACTTATACTCAAAAAGATGTTCTTTACCTGCTGTTCCAGTTTCACCAGATGATCTGCATTTTATCTGGCTACCCTACTTCAGATGTGTTTGGCTGGCTGAGAGCTTGATTGCTGCTGAGTTCTTATGAGACTCTAGACGTCTGAGCAACACCAATGTGTACAATAGCTACTCTAAACTATGACTTAGGCTTACACATTTCCACTATCCATGAGTGGCAAGGATAAATTATCATTAGTTCTTCTTCAGTGACATAATATCTAATATGTGATACTTATCTTCTACTGATTTATAACTCATTAAAGCTTATCGGAAGAGTGAGACAATAAAAGTAATCAGTTCAAGGAATACATGTAAGGACACAAAGTTTAGTGAAATAGAAATTTAAAGTATTTTTCATTGATTTTGATACCCAATATTATTTATCTCTGGTTCATTGTATACTTATGAGAAATATATTCATTATGTGAGCAGATTAGGAAAATGTCATAATAGTATTCAGTCAGGGAAAATAATCATAAAAAGTGATGTCTGATTTCCCTTCTTAATTCAAACTTCCAAGATCAACAGAATGTGAAGACATAGTCCATGAAGTATCTATTTTTATGGCATTATATATTATTAAATATTTCTAAACTACATATTTAATAATAGAGATTATTAGTTGTATTATATGATTCTGTCACACCATGATATGATAAACAATCATTAAAATTGTATTTTCAAAGAACATAAAAATGTTTGGAAAAGGTACATTATCTCTTATTAGGTGACATAGAGTAAACAACAGTATGTATAGGATTAAAATATGATCTTAATTATGTAAAACAGGGATATGCATATAGAATATGTAAATGTAAATGTGCATATATTACATAAAATGTTACATTCAAACGTGTAGGTGCATGTGCATATATGTGGTGAGAGACAATCCTCCTTGAATAGCTTTTTTTTATTATTGTTATACTTTAAGTTCTAGAATACATATGCACAGCGTGCAGGTTTGTTACATATGTATACACGTGCCATGTTGGTGTGCTGCACCCATTAGCTCGTCATTTACCTTAGGTATATCTCCTAATGCTATCCGTCCGCCCTCCCCAACTCCACAACAGGCTCCAGTGTGTGATGTTCCCTTTCTGTGTCCAAGTGTTCTCATAGTTCAATTNACAATCATTAAAATTGTATTTTCAAAGAACATAAAAATGTTTGGAAAAGGTACATTATCTCTTATTAGGTGACATAGAGTAAACAACAGTATGTATAGGATTAAAAATATGATCTTAATTATGTAAAAACAGGGATATGCATATAGAATATGTAAATGTAAATGTGCATATATTACATAAAATGTTACATTCAAACGTGTAGGTGCATGTGCATATATGTGGTGAGAGACAATCCTCCTTGAATAGCTTTTTTTTATTATTGTTATACTTTAAGTTCTAGAATACATATGCACAGCGTGCAGGTTTGTTACATATGTATACACGTGCCATGTTGGTGTGCTGCACCCATTAGCTCGTCATTTACCTTAGGTATATCTCCTAATGCTATCCGTCCGCCCTCCCCCAACTCCACAACAGGCTCCAGTGTGTGATGTTCCCTTTCTGTGTCCAAGTGTTCTCATAGTTCAATTCCCACCTATGAGTGAGAACATGCAGTATCTGGTTTTTTGTCCTTGCGATAGTTTGCTGAGAATGATGGTTTCTAGCTGCATCCATGTCCCTACAAAGGACACAAACTCATCCTTTTTTATGGCTGCATTGTATTCTGTGGTGTATATGTGCCACATTTTCTTAATTCAGTCTATCATTGATGGACATTCGCATTGGTTCCAAGTCTTTGCTATTGTGAATAGTGCCGCAATAAACATACATGTGCATGTGTCTTTATAGCAGCATGATTTATAATCCTTTGGGTATATACCCAGTAATGGATGGCTAGATCAAAAGGAGCTCTTTTTTGGTTCCATATGAACTTTAAAGTAGTTAGTTCTAAATCTGTGAAGAAAGTCATTGGCAGCTTGATGGGGATGGCATTGAATCTATAAATTACCTTGGGCAGTATGGCCATTTTCACGATATTGATTCTTCCTATCCATGAGCACGGTATGTTCTTCCATTTGTTTGTGTCCTCTTTTATTTTGTTGAGCAGTGGTTTGTAACTCTCCTTGAAGAGGTCCTTCACATCCCTTGTAAGTTGGATTCCTAGGTTGAAGCAATTGTGAATGGGAGTTCACTCATGATTTGGCTCTCTGTTTGTCTGTTATTGGTGTATAGGAATGCTTGTGATTTTTGCACATTGATTTTGTATCTTGAGACTTTGCTGAAGTTGCTTATCGGCTTACCTCCTTGAATATCTTACATTTCTGAATGATCTGGGTCCCCTGAGCCAAAAGAACTGACAATATTTTTTTTTTTAAAGTTTGTTATTAAAACATTCTTGGAAACTGGAGATGGTTTCTTTTTCTGCATCAGAAGGCAGAGGAATGTAATCAAGATAGAGTATGCTCCCCACACCCCTGATGTTCTATGACATTTAGTCTTCCTCTTCTGCTTCAAAAAGAACTGCTTACAATCTAGAATAAAACTAAGATCACTCTTTCTCTAGGGAGAGGAAGTTGAGCAGGTCATCAGCAGCCCTATACTAGATTAAAGTTTCCTAATTTGGGAGTACCTCTGCTGGAATACAGCTCTCTGCATGTACAGGTACCATCTGGCCATTATTACATGGCCTTGTGGTGAATGGAGTTTGATAAACTAAAGAGACTGCTTTGGCTTCTGTTTCTGCCATAAGTAATAAACAGTCTTTGTCTCCAACAAAGGGCCCTAGTGTTTCCTGTCAATGTGTATAAATAAAATTGTGGCAGGCTAACTTTTTATCTTGTAAGTAGAATGAAATCTCATCTCACAGTTTCTGAAATAACAATTTGTTTATAATACACTTGAGTGTATTAGTCACTTTTGTACAGTATCAACAGCTCAAAATCTCAGTGACTTATTCCATAACACATTACATGTCAACATCTGTGAGTAGCTGATGCTTCCCTCTTCTATATGTCTTCCTACTCTGCATCTACGGCAAAGGAAAAGGCTCTATATGAGACATGTTGGTCTTGTGGCAGAGAGAAAACAAATAGGCGGTAGAGATATACAATGGCTCTTAAGGCTTGGATGTATGTCAAACTCCATTTTTCATTTTTGCCTATTTTAAATCAAAATTCACACATATAAACAAAATCAAATAATTTTATAGGAAAATGACTAATATTAAATACACCAAAATATTAACAGCTGTTTTCCTTTTGACGGGAAATTATTATTGACAAAGTATTTTTTCTACTTTGAATATTTTATATATTACAGTTTTGTATAATGCACATATTTTGTTAAATGCTTTTTAAACAGTGTCATCATGTAATAGATTTCTAGATTTTTTTATTAGAAATAACATTTGAAATTTTACATTTCACTGACCATAGAATGAGAGTCAAGGTAAATATTGACTCTCCCTTTGGGTCAATAAATTCTGATCCATTGCTCAAGAGAAGTCAATATCCACTTTATTGTTTCTTTAGACTCCAAATAGGAACTTTGATAAATGTCTGTAAATTTTCTCTCAAGTTTCTGATGGGATGTTTTTAGCAACAACTATAGTTGCTGAAGAGTTGTGCAGTTAATCATTAGATAGATCCTCCTATCTTGAAAATAAATGAACCAATAAGTAGTAAAGAGATGAACTGCTCCACTTTCTTCTTCAATCACATATTAATGTATAAAAATAAACTAATACACAAAAGGAAATTAACCATTCTAAAGGTTTTTATAACTAGAATCTAATATTCTAATGATTTCCTGAAATCTAATAGACAGAACTTATTCCAATATTATTTTATTTTATCTTATTTGATTAATGTAGCTACCAAGAGTTTCTCTGTGATGATAGGGCATTAGATAAAAGTAAATATATGTAGTATATCTGACTTTTCTGATTCCAAAATTGTTCATCAAAAAAACGCGCGCGTGCGCACACACACACACACACACACACACACACAGACAATTTGAGATGAGTAGAATTACGTTTTCTTAGGAACAATATTACAAAGTAGTTCACAAATATCACAGACTACAATTTTAAAAAATTGTTTTGAAGCTTATAGTGATTATTTTGATGTTTATTATGTCAATATTTATCATTTATTTGTTTAGAAAACAAATTGAGGTTGCTTGAGGGGGAGTTACTAAAACTCAATTTAAGTTACCTTGAAAATATTAATTGTCATTATTATTGGTTACTGTTCAACCTAAAAAAAGTTTTTTCATAAACAATTTCATTAAGAAACAATAATGTTTCCATTTAAGATTTTGAAATTAGTTATATTGCTTAAATTAATTCGATTGTTTAAGTGTTTTAAACTTGCTTATTTGCACAAGTTTTAAAATTATTTATTTAGATAATTTTCATTGCCTACTAGTGCAATGACCTATAGTTGGTTTTGTTATCAGTAGGTCAGGCAGGTTACTGAATATAGGAATTAGAAAGTTGACTATCATGAGAACATGTTACTGAAAGCCAGTGAGAATAAGTTACATTGAGAATAACTATCCTGCAGTGTATGTCTGTAACACAAAACGTATGTCAGGTTGAACCCTGATTTCAGGCCTTACTATCAGCTGCATTCCTCTGCCTCAAACATGCCTGCTTTTATCCGAGGTAACACCTACTGACTTTCTTAGATTTAGCTCAGACATAAGGTCTTCTAGGATTCTGTGACTGACAAATTCCCTTTCACAAGGGCCCTTCCTATGTGTTACTATGTCTCCATTTAGCTCATATACTTCCATTTATTGAATATTTTCCATACTCATTGTAATTGGCTTCACACTGATTGTTAACTTTTTTGCTAGCCCATCAAGAATAAAAGCTGTATGTGGGATAGAATTGGATAATATTTGTCTTTCCATCTGAAATATTTAAGACTTTGCCTTGGGGGAGGAGGGAGGGATTGCATTGGGGAGTTATGCATGATATAAATGATGAATTGATGGGTGCTGACGAGTTGATGGGTGCAGCACACCAACATGGCGTAAGTATACATATGTAACAAACCTGCACGTTATGCACATGTACCCTAGAACTTAAAGTATAATAAAAAAAAAAAAAAAAAGACTTTGCCTTTAACAAGATGACTTGTCAATATGTGATAGTTGAGTGTCAGTCAAATGATACAAGTTGCACTTCAAGGTTAAAAGGCAATGTAGATCAGAGTTTATAAACACAAGTAATATAGGCTGCCTAGGTTTGACTCCCAAATCTGCTCATTGTTAGTCATATGACCTTGGGCCAGTTGTTTAATATTTCTGTGTCTTAGTTTCTACATCTATAAAATAACAATTTTTATTGTTAGAGTGTTACAAAGATTATATGTGTTAACATGTGTATAGCACCTAAACCATTCCATGGAACATAATGTTTTCTAACATATGGATGCATTTACTATTGTTATGTTAAAATTTTTACAATCCAAAAAGATAAGATTAAACTTGCAAATATTCCAACTCATGTCAAACGTGGGACACAAAATGAATCTAATTTCTGAAACATCATGTTGGTGACTATGTTCAGCATTTATATTATTTTTCTGAATGGTTTCCTGCCTGGTTTATATTTACCAGAGTAATGATACTTACACAACTGAAAATGGGTATGAAAATAACCAATTTATTTGGTAAATACTTCTAGAATGCCCATATACATCAATTGCTTTTGTATACTTTGAGGATAGAAGAGTGAACAAAGAAGATCCATACTCTAATGGAGCTGACATTCTAGTAAGGGGAGATTAAACAATGGAAATAAGTAAATATTTCAGAAAATATCAGATAGTGGTAAGTGCTTTGTAGAAAATTAAAATAGATGAATGAGATAGAGATCATTCATGTGTCTACAATAGGTTGAGATATCAGGGAAGGATTCTGTGGTAAACTGACATTTAACATTTAACAAAGATCTGAATGGCATCTTGCCATTTGGAAAGGAGCCACCTTTCCAAAGTCAAACAGAAGCATATTCTATGCAGAGAATAGTTTTGCTAAGACCTAAATCTGGGAAGAAGCCTGTGATAGTCAATGAAACAAAAGAATTCCAGTAATTTTAGAACCCAATAATTTTTTTTTTTTTTTTTTTTTTTTTTTTTTTTTTTTTT
>NW_016803633.1:73068-190349 GCF_001698545.2 Rhinopithecus bieti | reverse complement strand
TTTTTTTTTTTTATTTTTTAGTAGAGACGGGGTTTCACCGTGTTAGCCAGGATGGTCTCGATCTCCAGACCTCGTGATCCGCCCGTCTCGGCCTCCCAAAGTGCTGGGATTACAGGCTTGAGCCACCGCGCCCGGCCAGAACCCAATAATTAAGGGAGAGAATGGCTCAATGTGAATTCTGAACATTTAGCAGGAGCCAGGATATGTGTGGATTTTAAGTCTGTAGAGCATGACACAACATTAAACCATAAGTTACATTATAGTGTGGAAAACAGAAGCCAACAAGAGAAGCAGGAGGATTACTGAAATGACTTCTTACCATGATCTTGCTAAAAAATCTTGATGACCTGAATTAGGATAACCATAGTAGGAATGATAAGAAGTATGTGGATATATAGTGGAAGTGGGTCTACATGACTTGTTTATGGGTTGGAAATGAAAAGAGAGTAAACAAACATAATCACAGTGTATTAGTCCATTCTTTCACTGCCAATAAAGACATACCAGAGACTGGATAATTCATAAAGGAAAAGGGGTTTAATGGACTCACAGTTCCATATGACTGGGGAGGCCTCAAAATCATGGCAGAAGAGCAAGAAACGTCTTACATGGCAGCAGGCAAAAAGAGAATGACAGCCAAGCAAAAGGGGAAACCCCTTATAAAATCATTAGATCTCCTGAGACTTTTTCACTACCATGAGAACAGTATGGGGGAAACCCTCCCCATGATTCCATTATCTCTTACCAGGTCCTTCACACAAGATGTGGGAATTATGGGAGCTACAATTCAAGATGAGATTTGGATGGAGACAGAGTCAAACCATATCACATGGTTAGAATGATGATTTTTGGTTTAAGCTAAAAGATAGACTGCGGTATCCTTACTGAATTGGGAGGCTGAGGCAGAAGCAAGTTTGAAAACTAAAGGCGAAAGCTCCCTTTCAGTTACATTAAGTTTGAGCTACTTAGTATGCATCCTTGCAGAGATGGCGTAGACAGCTAGACGATGAGACTGGAATTCTGATTAGAGCTCAGGGCTTAAAATCCAGATTTGGGAATCAGATCAAGGCTTAATATTCAGATTTGGGAGTTATTAGCATATTACTTCAGTACCTATGCTGTGATTCCTTTATTCTGTTAAAAAGAATGTTATTCATATCTAATTTATTTCAAGTCTTTGTTTTAATTTCATATAAATGTAGGCTTGTTCTTGAGTTAATATAACATCAAACATTGCTCTCCTTTTATAATTCAAGTACCTTATATCAAAGCAGGTATACTTCAATTTGAGATATTTTTTCACTATGACATTTTATCAATAGTCATCTAACAACTAAGCCTTTTCAGATATGAGAAGGAAATAGATAATTCTAAAGTTACCTGTGACAGATACTGTATTGAAATGATTAATGAGCTCATCCTGCTTTTCAGTTCACCACAAGCTTCAATTCATCATTGCGGATTGCCGTTAGATACTGAAAATTCTACAGAAGAATGCTTATATGTAAGCTCAATGATCAACTCTAGTCTTGCAGGTGCATCATTTGAAATATGATTTCACTATACTGAGAAAATGTCTAATTTATTTTTCATGTACTCTCAAAATTAGATAATAGGCTATCTAAGACTCATTTTCTGATCAGAGTTCTGAATAAAGATGCACTTTCTCCAAATCCAGAAATAAAAGAATGGCCTATTTCAATATAATTTAAGTTGCTGGTTTGCAATAAACATGAGACTGGCATCTGAGCTAATCACATTTTTCTCCATATATTATTCATTTGGCAATTATTGTCATCATCTACAGATTCTTGAGGAAGAAATATAGAAAAACATGTTGGGAGAGAATTGGAAAGGAGGAGGTATTTTGAAATACAAAATTAAAGAAAAAGAAAGAGTTGAGAATGTGTGGTGGCACAAAAGAATAAGAGGTCATTTTTAGGTAGTTATTTCTGAGGGAAGTTTTTGGAGGAGTGGATGGGCACTGCATCAGGGTGCTCAGGAAAGACAGAGAGCTGATTAAGAATTTAGCATAGGAAAATAGAAAAAACAAAATAATTTTGTTAAAGTTTTCTGGTACTCTCCAACCATTGCATAGACAAATAATATTTACATATAAATTACTTGGGCTTTAAAATGTGTTTGGGAGATTTACTTAAAGTGCACTATGTTGCCTCACCCATTAAACCCATTTGCTACTACCCAATTGGGTAGCAATCATGGAACTTGCCTATGTTAGGAGGGGCAAAATGATCCATGTTTTTGAGACATGCAGTTTGACTACATTCTTATATTTGACTAAAAAAAATAACAAAGATGGTACTTATGAATTAAAGGCAGTGTAAAATGTATACTTTTACTGGGTTAGCATTACCATTCTCACTTTCTAAGAACTTACGAGTTCTGTTTCTATGTTCCCAACCACTTGTCTGACACTTGTTTGGTGTCTTTCAAACAGGAACACCACACTCATGCACTATGCCATATGTTGGACAGTTACACTTAAGTGGCAAAATATTTTCTGTTTTGACTCTCTTGATTATGTTCCTGTTGAAGCAGTTTAAAATGTGATAATCTTAGAAAGAAATACATTCTTTTCTATAATTGCCTTTAGAGAAATACCCTTTTTCATGATGGTATCACTCTATGCATTAGAAACTAAATCTGTTTGCTTCATGAGAACAGTGGTAGGGATAGCAAAGGGGTATAAAAATTAACTGCTAGTTTCTAAGCAATAACACTAATACCACAGTGAAACTCAAACTGTTAGATTTTGGCAACTAATTTGACAGTTACCAGCAAGTGATCCTCATTTTTCTTGACATCCCATTTCTGTCTCTATTCCTATCACCTACCACTGTGAATTTATAATTGCTAACAAAGCATTGCAGTACATTTGCAGATTTAAATGGATTTCATGGCACGCTATGCAATTACATGCCCTTTTTTCAAAGGCTAAATGTGTGTCATCTCCACAATTCACCACACGGCAACAGACGGCAATATTTGAATGATTGGTCTACTAAGTTTGTGAAGAGTGCCGTTCTGCTCTCAGATACTTCTGCTTAGACTGGGGAAATTAGTCCACAATGGGAAACAAATAAAGGACTTTCATTCTGCCCATTTAATTTCCTACTAGAGTTGCAATAAGTCATACAATTCTTTTGAATTGTCAGTGTAATGAAGACTGACAACAATAACCTGATTTTAGGGGCTAGTCATAGAAACACTCACTCTTATATCTCTTAATTTATAACATGACATATTAGGACTTCAAAGTCCCCTTTATAGATACTATGTTCTAGTTGTTCCATATTAAAGGTTAAGGAGTCCCATGTATCTGCCAGAAGAGAATCAGGAAGGCAAAGAGCTTGAGCAATACACAGGTGGTACAGTAACCAAAAAAATTTAAGAGCTAAAAGTGTATAGAGGAGCTTATATCAGACCTCATTCAATTATTTGTACATAAAACCTTACAAGTAGGGCCAGAGATCACAGCTTGGGACAATGTGTCAAAACCAGTTTCCTGATTTGCTCTTCTCTTAGGCAATATCATTTCCTTGTTCATTATTTCAGGGTTCATCAGAGCCACAAATTGAAGTGTTATTGCTTGCATACATTACTCTCAAATTGACTTTGATGTTAAACTGGGACTTCTCATGCCATTATGATTGCCAGAAAAAAGGTCAAATTTCTTCCTCCATTCATCCCCAGGGAAGTAACACAAAATAGAAACACTCACAGTTAGCTAGGCACAAGCATCCCTGCTGGTCCTTGTTGGTCCCTGACTGTGGATCACCAGCTGATTGAAAACATGTATAGAGAAATTACCCTCTTTTGCTTTTTCTTCAACCTTGGAAATGTAGCTATAGAGTCACCCTAGTACATAGCTCCAATTTCTATCAATAAGAACATAATGTAATATGACTGCTGTCCTTATATGAAGAGGAAATTGGACACAGACAAATAGAGAGGTGAGATGACTGGGAGAAGATTGCCATCTACAAGCCAGGAGAGAGACCTTGAATACATTCTTCCCTGCTGACTCTCACAAAAAGCCAACATTGCGGACATTTTGACTTCCAGCCTCCAGAACTGTAAGAAAATAAATTTCAGATGTTTAAATCATCCAATCTGTGGTAATTTGTTAAGGCAGCCCTAGCAAACAAGTACACACCAATTTATTCCATCTTTCTTTCCTGGATCGTGATTTTGGCATTTTATCTAAAAAACTAGTACCACACCCAAATCAGCTAAATATTTTTCCCCTATTTTTTTTCTATCATTATTTCTATTTTTTCTTTCAGTAATTTGAAGATTTCAATTTGCGTAACAAAAACTTCCATCCTGGCTTTAGAACTTGAGGTTTCTCCAGACATACTTGTTTTGTTAGGAAGTATGCTAGGGTATAAAGCCCCAAATCAAAGGTCAAACAGTGCACTTGGTCTCTCAGGTCGCCTGTTTGGCCCTCTTCCAAGTCTACTTTAGTTCCTTTCATTTCTGTTCTAACACTTTTTAATAAACTTTCACTCCTGTTCTAAAACTTGCCTCCTTCTCTCCTGCCTTATGCCCCTCAGTGGAATTCTTTCCTCAAAGGAGGCAAGAATTTAGGTTGCTGCAGACCTGTATGGGTTCGCCACTGGTAACATACTTTGGTGCCAGGTGACTCGGATATATTCTGCCTCTAACAGAACCATATATAAAATTGCAGCTATCTATACTCAAACTACTGAAAAAAAAAAAAAATGCAACTTGATATGCTTCCACCTAATAGGTTGTCTTTTCTTTTTGCCTTCTGCAAAGATCAACTCTTTAACATGAATCATATAAATTTTCACTTTGAGATGTATTTGACAGGATCTATTTTTATTTCTCCTAGACATGTATGATTTCCTTTTTGTGAAAATTTGTTTACTTTCAGTTATAAAAATCTTTAGCTGGGCACGGTGTCTCATGCCTGAAATCTCAGCACTTTGGGAGGCCAAGGCGGGCGGATCACCTGAGGTCGGGAGTTTGAGACCAGCCTGACCAACATGGAGAAATCCCGTCTCTATTAAAAATACAAATTAGCTGTGCGTGGTGGTGCGTGCTTGTAATCCCAGCTACTCGGAAGACTGCCTGAACCTAGGAAGCGGAGGTTGCGGTGAGCCGAGATCCCGCCATTGCACTCCAGCCTGAGCGACAAGAGAACTTCTTCCTCTGTCTTCAATGTATTTTAACCTTTCTTTTATATATTCTTTTACATTTCATCGCATTGTATTGTATTTTGTGTAATTGTACAATCTGATATTTCCTCCATTGAGAGGTACTCTCTCCCTAATTAGTTTTATTGTTCTTTTTTTTTTCTAAGAGATCCCTTTGTCCCCAGTCAAAACTACCTGGTCTTTTTTTTTTTTTTCCAGTCATCTATTTCTACTCATAATTTCAATGTTCTCTTTTCTCTTTTTTATATGCAGATATTATATTTTGCATCTGATGATTTCAATACCTGAATTCTTTTTAGGAAAGGTTGTGTTGTCTATTGTTTCTGTGGTGCTTTTTCTGGTGATGACATTTGATGTAAATTTCAATGAAACTTTATGTGAAATTCTTGGAGACCTGTTTTGAATATGACTTTCTCCAGAGAGGAATTGGATCTCCTTCTTCCATGCAGCTCAAGGGTCTACCAACCTGGAACCAATCTACAACACATTTCAGCTTGAGATTTCTCAGGTCATAACTGTTTTGTTAACTGTGCCAATAAAAATAAGCTATGTAGGTCAAGCAGTATTATGTTTTAAAGGAAAAATATTATAGTAATATAGGTGGCTTTGAAGTTACACATTATAAGAAGATATTTTTAGTTAGAGCTAAGTGAGCAAGAGGAAGAATATAGGAGACAATTTAGAACAGTGGTGAGGTAGGATGTTAGATTATTTAGTTCTTGCAGGTGTTTATATGATTTTTTTCCCCTATTTTAAGCAAGATAATACTTGGAGTGCTTGGAGGCAGTAACATTAATGTCAGACTTCAATTTTTAGATACTCCTACATTGTACAGAATAAACTCATGCAAGAGCAAGGGTGAAAGGAGAAATACCACTTAAAACTTTGTAATAATCTGTCAGAAATAGCAGTGCATTTAGACCAAAGTGTTAGCAGTAAAAGAGTGGAAGTAGTCAGAAACCATATATATTGTAAATGTAGACTTTATAGATATTTGCTGGTAGATTGGATGTCGAATATGATGAAGTTTATGAAGTCAAGAATGACTAAGTTCCTGGGCCTGGTAACAGGAAGAATAAATTTGCCACTAACTGAGAGCCAAGTCTGTAAGAGAAACCAATCTGGGGAAACAGGGCAGTAGAAAAGGAGATTTTAAGGCATTTCAATTTTGAGGTAGTATTAGATATACACATCAGGAAATATTGAGTGTAAAGTTGAATATACATCTCTGGAGTTCAGGAGATAAGTCTGTGCTGGAGACATAAATTTGGAAATTATCAGAATAAAAACAATATTTGTAACAGGGAGGCTAGATTAAATACCTCAGATATAGACCTAGAACAATCTATGTTTAAAGGTCAGGATAATGGGAGAGATCAGCACAAAATTTTAGAAAAGTGAAAAGTGATGCAGGGGAGAATTATGCATTGGAAGAATTCAATGAAGAAAATAGTATAAAAGAGCCCCCCAAAATATGTACATCTATTATGTGTCAATAAAATGTCCCCATAAAATGAGAAGCAAGTGATCAACCATATCAGAAGATAAATAAAATAAAATAAAATTTTATTTTAAAAGAGAAAATGACTCTGATGTCTCTTTTGGTAGAGTTGTAAGATTAAAAGCATAAAAAGAGTATTGTTATGTTTCGTATAACCTTACTTACCAAAAGCGTATTTTACTTTTCTTATACTGTATATATAGAGTCATTTTCCCTCTTATCTCATTTTAATTGCCATATATTAATCAGAATTTTAACTCTTAACCCTTGTAAGAACTTTTTAACTCTCAGTAAAACCACCTTTGCATAATTATGACTGAGACAGTGAAGGAGATCTGACTTAACCGACTCCATCTTGCTTCTAACCTCCAAGTAGTTCTTATTAATTCCTGAACATAGGCTAAACTAACTTTGGGAGAAACTTATAGTTTAAAACAAAGACGATAACAGCCCTTTCCCAAAGCAGACCTCCTTCTTGCTTGGTGTCTAGATTGCCTCTGTAGGACTGACAATAGTTACAGGATTAGAAATTATGGTTTAGGAGTCATGCAGCTGGAGGCTACATGATTCTGACCCTCCTTAAACTGCTCCTAAGATCAGTGCTTGAGATATTTTGCAGACCCTGCACTTGATGGATCAGCTGGCACCACCCAGATCTGTAAACTGTCTCATCTGATCTTGTGGCCCCCAAGGAACTAACTCAGCGCAAGAAGACAGCTTTGACTCCCTATGATTTTATCACCGACAAATCAGCACTCCTGGCTCACTGGCTTCTCCCTACCCATCGAGACATCCTTAAAAACTCTGATCCCCAAATGCTATGGGAGACTGATTTGAATAATAATAAAACTCAGGTCTCCCATACAGCAGGATCTAAGTGAATTACTCTTTATTGTCATTCCCCTGTCTTGATAAATCGACTCTGCCTAGGCAGTATGCAAGGTGAACCTCTTGGGTGGTTACATCAGTTGCATATCAACAATTTATAAGTATACATTTTATAATATCTAGAAACATAGGCTTTCTAATGAAACTTTTTTTGAAGAATAATTAGAGATACTGAATATTAATTTTTTTAGGAGGGTAGCCACAAAAGAGAACAGAGAAATGGGACAGTAGCTCTAAGGGATGTAGATCAAGGGAGGTTATTTTTTATAGAAAATGTTATAAGTTTTTATACCAATGAGCATAATCCAAGAGAAAGGAAAGAAGGAAAAGAGAAAGCAAAACAATAAGGCACAAGAAAAAGGCGGCAGCAAGAACCCAGCTTTTCACAGAGTTGTGCATTTTTCTCCAGTCACTTTCAGCTGTTCAGGCACAGGTTCAGAGTGGGCCATTAGTTTACTCCACATAGTTGCTCAGCATATAAACTGAGTAAAACCATGGTAGAATGAGGGAAATAAGTTGAGGAATTATGCAAGGGAGTGAGTATAATGATACGAATGAAACCTAAGTTAGATAAGGAAGGATTGGTGATGTGAGGTTTGTGAGGATAGTATGAAATCAATAATGAAGGATGTAGTAGAGACAAGTGCTTGTTCATCGAAGTATTAACACAAAAAGTAGGAAATACGATACTATAAAACATGACTGAAAGATAAAAGGTGAAGTTAGAGGCATGGAATGTTTAAAGTTAAGATTGGGAATGAAATGTAGTTATTAATGTTAAGTTGGGAGTTCATGTAAGAGGTCAATCATAGCATAAGATCATTGCTAAAGAATTAAAGAAAGACGACAGTGAAATTACATGAAAATTGAATTTATCAGAATTTATGGCAGCAATTGTGCTAAAATCCTAAAGAATTGAAAGAAGTGACCTGGTGCTTTGTAGATAACCGCAAAAGGGAGGAGAAATGGGTGGTGGCATCTTACTGATTTGCTGAAACTGAAAATTAGGGAAACTTATTTTATTAGGAATATGACATATGGAGGCCTGGCACAGTGGCTCACACCTGCAATCCCAGCATTTTGGGAGGCCAAGGCGGCTGGATCACAAGGTCAGGAGTTTGAGACCAGCCTGGCCAATATAGTGAAGCCTCACCTCTACTAAAATACAAATTAGCTGGGCATGGTGATGGGTGCCTATAATCCTAGCTACTCAGGAGGCTGAGGCAGGAATTGCTGAACCCTGGAGAGAGGTTGCAGTGAGGCGAGATCGCGGCCACTGTACTCCCAGCCTGGGCGACAGTGCGAGAACTCCATCTCAAAAAAAAAAAAAAAAAAAAAAAAAAAAAAAAAAAAAAAAAAAAAAAAAACATGGTTTCTTTTCATATTTTAACATTACTGAAATTGGGATTTGTCTTATAATTTACGGCATCTTACAATCACTGTCAGTCAGGCAGCCATTCTGACCTAATATTCAATGCTTTTTATATAAAAAACATCGTTATGTTTTATGATTGCACAAAAAGTGGTATATAAATGTTTCGTTGACTAAAACATGAAGAGGTTTTAGTCAACAAAACAATTCCTGGTGGTTGATAGAAAGCCAATTAATACTTTGTAGTAAGATCAAGAAAACCTCAATAGCAAACTTCCAGAATGGGTGTCAATACTCCAACGTAAAATGCTCCAGTGGAACACTCTTTCAGGAAAATCATACACAAAAAATGCTCAATATCACTAGTCATTAGGGAAATGCAAATCAAAACCACACTGAGATATCAAACTTACACTAGTCAGAATGGCTATTATTAAGAAGTCAAAAAACAACACATGCTAACAAGGTTGTGGAGAAAAAGAAAAGCTTATATACTGCTTGTGGGAATGCAAATTAGTTCAGCCACTGTGGAAAGCAGTTTGAAGATTTCTCAAAGAACTTAAAACAGAGCTACCATTTGGCCCCAAAATCCCCTTAATGGGTATATACCGAAAAGGATATAAATCATTCTACCCTAAAGATACATGCATGCATATGTTCATCACAGTACTGTTCACAATACAAAAATGTGGAATCAACCTATATGCCCATCAATTGGATAAAGAAAAAGTGGGGCATGTATAACATGGAATACTTTGCAGTTATTAAAAAGAACAAAATCATATCCTTTGCAGCAACATGGATGGAGCTGGAGGCTATTATCCTAAGCAAATTAACACAGGAACAGAAAACCAAATATCGCATCATAACTGGGAGCTAAACAGTGAGTACACATGGACCCAAAGAAAGAAATAATAGACACCAGGGCCTACTTGAGGATAGAGGGTGGGAGAGGGTGAGAACTGAAAAACTACCTGGGGTATTATGCTTATTATTTGCATTAAAAATTATCTGTACAACAAATCCCCATAACAATGTAATTTATGCATTTAATAAACCTGCACATGTACCCCTTGACCTTAAAACAAAAATTGAAAAAAAAAAAAAATAAACAAACCAAAAAGGAAACATTGTATCACAGTTGCAGCCCCTACTGCTAGGGTAGGGCTCAGTGCTCTTGAGGGCACACTGGAGGCCATTGTGTGGAAAAATTTAGACTGTAATTTCTATGAGTAGAAAAGAGAATTGAAGTCCAAACTTCAATTGTTTGGAATTGTATAAAAAGTTTAAGAACGTCTTAAATAACTATTTGATTTATATTTTGCTTTTTATGTTTGAATGAAGATAATAAGGCTGGGTGTGGTGGTTCACGCCTGTAATCCCAGCACTTAGGGAGGCTGAGGCGGGCGGATCACGAGGTCAGGAGATCAAGACCATCCTGGTTAACACGGTGAAATGCCGTCTCTACTAAAAATAGAAAAAAATTAGCCGGGTGTGGTGGCAGGTACCTGTAGTCCCAGCTACTCGGGACGCTGAGGCAGGAGAATGGCGTGAACCCGGGAGGCAGAGCTTGCAGTGAGCCGAGATTGTGCCATTGCACTCCAGCCTGGGCAACAGAGCAAGACTCCGTCTCAAAAAAAAAAAAAAAAAAAAAAAAAAAAAAAAGAAAATAATAGATGATAAAAATATGTGTTTACATTAACCTAAAACCGTTCTTTTAATAAGATTAAAATAAAAGCTGTAAGAGGTAACAAAATATTGTTTCACAGCTTAATTGGCAGGGAAATGTTTTCCTTCATGGCATATCTTCCAATCATGACATCTTAGATACAATAAAATATGATAGTGTATTTTTGAATGTATTATGACATTTTTGATTTGTCATTTTAGCATTTTTTAGTCCTACCATTCACTCTAACTTCTTTTCATGACTTCACAGATAATGAATATATACATATATATTCATTCATATATATGAATGAGCAAATATGGAAAAAAATAAAAATATCAACTTTTGTATCTTGGCAAGTACGTGGAAGTTCCAGTGAAGATTTTTGTTCTTAAAGATTTCAGATCTCGGCCGGGCGCGGTGGCTCAAGCCTGTAATCCCAGCACTTTGGGAGGCCGAGGTGGGTGGATCACAAGGTCAGGAGATGGAGACCATCCTGGCTAACACGGTGAAACCCCGTCTCTACTAAAAAATATTTAAAAAATTAGCTGGGCGAGGTGGCGGGCGCCTGTAGTCCCAGCTACTCAGGAGGCTGAGGCAGGAGAATGGCGTGAACCCGGGAGGTGGAGTTTGCAGTGAGCCGAGATCGCGCCACTGCACTCCAGCCTGGGCGACAGAGTGAGACTGTGCCTCAAAAAAAAAAAAAAAAAAAAAAAAGATTTCAGATCTCCAAGGCATCCCTGGACCAGAAAGGATCAGCATCACATAGTAACTGATTAGAAATGCAAATTCCTAGCCCCCATCTCAGAGCTATTAAATCCGACAAACTGCAGTGGAGGCTAAGCCATCTGCATTCTAATAAGCTCTCAAGGTGCTTCTCTAAAGTTTGAGAACCTCTTGCTCAGACTATCAGGCTTAAATAAGTCTTCCTTCTTTCTACTTTTTCCCTCTCTCTAAATGATCAAATTGGTGGACCCTCTCTTCTGGTCACTTGCCTTCTGACAGTAGATAAAGGTGCAGGAAGTAGACAGTGAAAGACTCAGGGGCACACCTTGTTTTATTGCAGTGATCTGTCTCACCAGAGAAACTACAGCCCCATTGAATGCTGTAGACTCTGATCAATCAAGTAGCAACTCTTCTTGAAGGCAGGAGCTGGTAAGGTAAAAGAGAGATGAGGTAAAGTGGTAATATAAAGACTAGGGCCAGAAATATTATACCATCTCCTCTTATAATGATAGCTCATCCTGAATCCTCAGTATGTGCTAAATACTTTTTTAAAAAATCATCAATATATGTGTTTTACATATTACTTGGAATCTTCAAAATACACCTACAGTGAGGTAATATTATTTTCAATTTAAAGTAATTGAGCCTTAGAAGAAAGTATATATTAATATTTATAGTTGAATATGAGTATAATTTGATATTGGGACTGCATTGCTAGGAAAAAATTGACACTGTAAATAACTGACTCAGATGGCACTGAACAATTATTTACATTCTCTTTTCCTTTTTAATTCCTCTCTCCTTGTTTAGTCAGACTATTGATAAACAAAATAACTTTTTTGTTTTATATTAACACTAATTACCCTTCCACATATTATAAATTGAAATACTTTTGTTGCAAGCAATAGAAATAGACTACATCTAACTTAGTTAAAAATAAGTTTATTGGAAAGATATGAGCCTGGCTCACATAATCAAAGAGGCAGCTTAAGAACTATGTTCAAAAAGAGAGCTAGCCCCAGGGATCTAGGTAGCTGAAGCTAATTGGCTCTTTTATGGGCACTTACTTTGTCTTTCTCTATTATGTATCTGCCTCTTTTCTGTATGTGAGAGCAGAGAATCGTCACTGACAGCCTCTTCCAGGTCATACACAGAGGGGAAGTAGAAATTCACGAGGGAAATTGAGGTGTCATCCAGGACAGCAATGCATGCCGCAAGTAGTGAAAACAACAAATATCCACTGCAATGTATTTACTCTCATGTTTGTTCAGCTACAACTTGGATCCTAATTTCTGGGTTTACAAGAGTGAAGGAATGAATTCCATGTTATTTCCTTCATTCAATAAATGTATATTGCAAGCCCAAAATAAAGAAGAGCAACTTCAAATATGAAAGTGAAAACACTTCAGTGATCCAGTTTGCAACATAGCAGCAGCAACAACAAATCACAGCATTAATAAATGAGTTGAAGAGTATAATCAGTGCTCCAAAAGAAGGTTTATGGTCATATTACAGAGAACACGGAGTGATAGGAAATCTAGGTCCTAATAGAGGTTCCTTAGGAAAGGATTCTCTCAGTAGGAGATAAATTAACAGATATATTGACCATAAAAATATAACATAGGAAACTTTTGTAGCTAATTTTTTAGATACTATCTCTAACTTTTTCTTCAATTTTTATTTTATCAGTTTAGATATTTCTTCTTGGTAATGAATTATGTTTCACCCATTTGGGCTTTTCTTCCTTCTTTCAAAGCATGTTATAGTTGCTCTTACAATTTACATTTAGTGGAGCATAATAAGTTAAAAGTACAAATAACATTTCTTCCAATTTCTGCAGAGAGCTGTTGATTGATAGCTGATAGTTTTTGCTGTATTGTAATGTCCCTTTTATCCCAGCTCTGTAGTTGCAGTGAAAAATGTTTTCATGTGGTAAAATACACTAGTATCTAGAACATTTATTTCTTGGGGGGTTTGTTGTTATTAAAGCCTACTGGGAAGTCAGGCCTTTTCTAGTAAAGTGGTGGTTTCCTAAGGAAAATACTTAGATTGTTCTACTAAAGTGAGAGCAGAATCTCTTGGAGAAGAGAGAGAGAAAGTGAGAAAGAGAAGAAAATCTCCAAAGAAAAATACAGAAATATCAATAGTGTATCAGTCAAAAATGGTACACTATTAATCAAATTAAGCAAACAAATAAGGGATCATCATAAAACATTCTGTCTTTCAAGCACAGTGCACAGTAGTGAGTAGCAGGTACAGCTTGCTTGATGACTGGTAAGTGCCAGGGAATGCTTCTAATTTCTAGGAAGCCATACTCCCTCAGATGAGAAGGGGTAGCAGTGATGGAATAATAAGGTTTCACCAACCAGCATTATTTTTCTCCCATAGCCAGGATTCCTAACAGGAATGGTAACATTTAAAAGAAACCTAATTCTCACTCTAACAAAAAATAATTAGAAGGTGGGAAATATAAACTCACCCATAAAATCCAGTAAGTTGAAAGGTAAATCTTTAACTCAGCTCAACAAGGGAATCTAATTTGGAATTTACCACTATCAAAGAAGCACTTTTCAATGGAAGAGGACAATTCCCAAAGCAAGTATAAATAATAGAGATTCAGAAAAATCAGAAAGAAATTTAGAAGAAAACCTCAGATTAGAGCATAACAAGGGCAAAATTTCTCCCTATCAACTTAAGATAAGCCATCAAAATATAAGTAAATAAGCCTTTTAAATCGAGACCCAAGGAAAATCAAATAAATATAAACAAGGAGGGAGGGATTTAGGAGCTCTATTTATATTGTGTGGAGGCAAAGGCATTACCAGACTTGTGTCCCCATCAAAAGTGCATAAACACAAAATCACAAAACACATTGTATTAACACTTCCACAGAAAAATAATATAAAAGTGAAAATAAATTTAAAACCACATTGTAAATACCAAGAAACAATGACAAATGTGTACAATAAGTGTATGCCATTTGCAAACAAACTAGAGAAGATTGGATTACATAGTTAAAAGACAAGAGTGAAATGAAAACTAGAACACTCAATGAAAGACATTAGGTCCAAAGTCAAACATAAATGTAAGAGTAGGCAAAATATCTGCTAAATTTTCTTTTATTTAAAGAGATTCCTGAAATCAATAAACGACAAAAAATATGAAAATCAGCGTTAACAATGAAATCTGCACAGAAGATAAATTGCAAATTGTTTTTGAATATATGAAAAGATTCACATCCTCACTTATGGTAAAGTAAACATAAATGAAAATTACATAAATATAGGAATGGCTAGACTACCAGAATGTTAAAAATGTAAGTTTGACAGTGTAATGCATGGTCAGGCTTGGAAAAGTAGTCATTCTTATGTTTTAACTGGTAGGAATGAAAATTATTACAGCTGCTATACATAAAATTTGACATTATCTAAAACTTATAAATGTGTATAATTTGGAAATTATTCTACTTTCAGTAAATTTTATTTGAAATACATTTTAAATTATGCAGAATAAAGTGGGCATTTGATAATTTATTGAAGCATTTTTTTTATTTTCCTACTTTTTCTTTTTTTCCCCCCCTTTTATTTTACTTACGGCTTTCTGAGGTATAATTTATATAATATAAAATTCATCCATTGTGAGTGGACATACAATTGAATGACTTTTAGTAGATTTACAGAATTATGCCACATCAGAACAAACCAATTTATGAATGTTTCCATCCTCTAAAACATTTCCCTTGAGCTTATTTGCAGTCAGTACCTACTTCCACTCCAATCCTTAGCCAAACACTATTCTGTTTTCTGCCTCTATATATCTGCATTTTCTAGACCCTTAATATAAGCAGAACCATACAGTATTCAGCCTTTTGCGTGTTCATATTTTCACTTGTCATACAGTTTTTAAGATGCTTCCATGTTGTAACATGAATCCTTATTTGTTCGTTTTTGTTGCTGAATAGTATTCCATTGTATTCTATGTTGCTGAATAAAAAGTATTCTATTGTATGATGTACAGCTTTCCATTTGCCAGCTCATAGACATTTGGACTGTTTACATTTGTATCATCACAGAATAAATTTTCTGTGAATATTCACATTCCAGTGTCTATAAATATATCTGTTAATTTATTCTGAGTAGAAAGTAGTTAAATTGCTGAGCTATAGAGAAGTTTATATTTAACATTTTAAGTTAAATTGAAAAAATATTTTGCTAAATTAATGTATAATTATACATTCCCACTAGCAAGACATGAGAATTCCAGTTTTTCACATTATCAGGGAGGGATCTGTGGGACAAACATTCAATATGCTAACATACATGAAACATGAGTCTCAGAAGGAGAGAATGGAGAAAGTAGACCATAAAATATAGTATAAGAACAATGACTGAAAACTCTCAATTTAATTAAACATTAAACTACAAATCCAAAATGCCCTAACTAAAATAAGTACAAAGAGTTCATAGTCAAACTGCTGAAGTAAGGTAATATAAAAACATGAAATTATCAAGATAACAATTACTTATCACAGACACGGGAACAATGATTAATAGGTAACTTCTCATTAGAAACTATGAAAGTCAAAAGGTTTGGAATTATATATTCAAAATATTGAAGGAAAAAAGATTGTAAACCAAAAATTTTACATGTGAAATTTCTCATTTAAAAATAAAGTGCTTAATTTAAATCATTGTTGTGTAAAATAATTTTCAGATAAATATTTAGCTCTGTATTTCATCGATTCTAAGATGCTCATTTATTTATATTCTAATGACTCAGAAATCAATATATATATTTTGATCAATAATATCACCACTGGTAGTTGGCGAGCAGTTGCGACATAGCAATTTGGTCATTTGGCAACAAGCAGAATTACCTGCTACTCATGGCATTACTGGATAACCACAATCCCTCATTACTTATTATGGACAATTTGAAGCACTATAACTTCTGGTTGTTATCTACAAATTTTTCACTGGACACATTCTTATAAAATCACAAAATAACAGCACCAAAATTTACAGAATGATCTTAAAAGAAACCATGAAAAATAAAAGTTGATCACTTTTTAAAAAAGAAATGGGACATCACTAATGCTATTGAGGGCAATTTGAGTTTGAAAAGATTCCTTCATTAAATAGGAAGGAACATGTTTTAAGAATGCTTTCCGTACCTTATTTCACTTTATTTTTCTTTTTTATACATACAGAAGTAATTACTATGAAATATATGTTTAACCGAGTCTCAAAGAGCTCCTTCAGTGAATACAAAAATATATAGTTCAATAACACATTTTTCCATTTTTTTCTTTATGTGTCTAAATTAACCATGTATGTTAAAATTAATATTTAGAATAAATACAACACTGCAAGTATATGACAAATACAGTTAAACAATGATGCATCCTTACTAATTTTGAAATAAGATTTTATAACATAAAAATCAATAGATTGAGACAAATACCCTATACTATATCAGCCAATAAAAGAATGAAAATGTGGGAAGAAGGAACAGGAAGATAAGGAAATGGCATAATTTTGCTACTATCTTCACATTTCATTGTGTGAGTACCAAGAGTTTCTATGACAGTCTGAAGTGGATATATTAAGAAGTGGATTAAAAATATATTTGGTAGAATTATAATCTTCCTAGGTAGAAATGTTACAGACGGACTCAACGTTTGTGTCCTCTCAAAATTCATTTATTTAAATCCATACTCCCAGCGCGATAGTATAAGAAGGTGGGGTTTTGGGGAGGTTATTAGGTCATGAGGGTGGAACTGTTGTGAATGAGATTACTGATTTTATTTAAGAGATCACAGAAAACTGCCTTATCCCTTCCATCATGTGAGGACACAGCTAGAATATGCTATGAACAGGAAGCAGACAATAAAATTGCTGGTGCCTTCATCTTAGACGTCCCATCCTCCAGAACTGTGGGAAGTCAATTTGTACTGTTTATAAGCTAACCAATCTATGATATTATTATTATAGCAGTCTGAATGGACTAACACAAGTAAAACATGACACAATTTCAAATTTTATAAGAAATAAAGACGTGGAAAGTAAAAGTGAAAGGTAAGCAAATACCTAAAGGCCATAAAATAAAATATAGTAACAAAATGATTAATTAAAAGAGATGAAGAAAATTATCATAATTTTAAAATAGAATAATAAAATAAGATATATTGCCAACTCTATATTTTATGAAATAAATAAAAGGATAATAAATTGGACCAAAATGAACAATTTTCCTCGGTTAGGAAACAAAACCCAATTTTATGTTCTCTGTAAAATAATCATCTAAAAACAGTATGACTCAACAATTTTAAAAGCAACAGAATGGTCAAATAAATAGTTGTTAAATTCAAACAAACAAAACACAGCTTAGAATACCAAATAAAACCAATACAGGTTATAATACTATCATCAAGCAAGATTTAAGTCAAAAAGGATACAGCCTTTTTTGGTGGCATGAAGGGAACCAGTTTACACATTCTAAACTGAAGATGTTACTTCATGTTTAATATTATGTCGAACTACATGTAATTCATAAAATTGTGGACAGCCAAATGCATGAAAAACAAAGAAATATTGACAAAAAACTCAATATAATTGTGTAGGAAACAATTTTACATATCAATCTGAATTTCTTTACAGACCAAATAACAAGGTTCCATCAGACACTTCATGGTCACAATCTGCAATATATGAGGGCTTGACAGAAATTCCATAATATTACATGTGGTACTGGCCCAAAACTGCATTTACTGCGAAAAGGAACTTACAAAGTCAGCTTTAGTAAGCTTTTTCAGCTTTAGGAAACAAAAGATATGCATCTCTGCTTTCTCATTGTTTTACAAAAAGTTGCCGGGAAGACTGGGCGAGGTGGCTCAAGCCTGTAATCCCAGGACTTTGGAAGGCTGAGGTGGGCGGATCACAAGGTCAGGAGTTCGAGACCAGCCTGGCCAATATGGTGAAACCCGTCTCTACTAAAAATACAAAAATTAGCCAGGCTTGGTGGCAGGCGCCTGTAAACCCAGCTACTTGAGAGGCTGAGGCAGGAGAATCGCTTGAACCCGAGAGGCAGAGGTTGCAGTGAGCCGAAATCATACCATTGCACTCCAGCCTGGGTGATAGAGCGCGACTCTGTCTCAAAATTAAATTAAATTAAATTTAAATTTAAAAAAAGTTGCCGAGGTATTCTGCAAGATATGCAGTGTGTGATTCTAAGTTCTATTGGAAAGATCTCACCAGCTGAGAGTTCTCTTCTCATGAGGCAAATATAAGAATTCTTAGCAAGAGAAAAATATCAAATTATTTTAGTAACAAGAATCTTGAATTGAGTGAAATCTATTTAGTGGAGAGGAGAAGGAAAACAGTTTGCCCAGCACCTGGAGGCTTTGTGGTCTGTGCAAAGTCACAGACATTATGTTAGGAGGAAGGAAGTCATTGATCTTGTGAGAAGTTGAGTTAGACTACCTCCTGAATAATAGGCATGTAATTAATCACGGTGGATCACAAAACCTAAAATAAATAAAAAATAATTGGATACCTACCTACTACTTAGGAATGAAGAAAATAAAGCAAAAATGGAAGGATACTTTTCTCAATTATTTGATAATAAATTTAAAATGGATATTTTCTTACAATGAGATACACTGCTACACTTAAAATAGAACACAGGGAAAGATTTCTAAAAACAACATTAGAAAATTGGCCAGATGTGGATGGTTTTGTGGGAGAATGCTTTATAACCTTCAAGATACTTTCAACATAATTCAAAAGTAAAGAGAAATAAAATATTTTCTTTTCATTTGTTTATTGAAACATTACTTTATTTTTCATTGCAAATATGAATTTATGTTTTCAAATATGTAATGCATTGGCAAAGAATATGTCTTTGTTTCCCAGGGTATTTTAACAAAGTCCCACCAACCTGGAGGCTTAAAACAACAGAAATGTATTACCTTTCAGTTCTGGAGGCTGGAAGTTCAAAATCAGGTTGTGAGGGGGGTCTTGCTTTCTCTGAAACCTGTAGAGGGGATTTTTTCCTTGCCTATTCCTAGTTTCTGGTGATGGCTGTCAATCGTTGGTCCTCCTTGGCTTGCAGCTGCATTACTCCAATCTCTTCTCTCACCTGCTATTCTCTCCATGCAGCTCCACATCATTTTCTTATAAGGACACAAGTCATATTGCATTAAGGGCCCACTCTATTTGGGTATAACCTATTGTCAACATAAATAATTATAGCTGCAAAGACCATATTTCCAAAAAAGGTCACATCATGAAGTACTGCAAGTTAGGACTTTAACATATCTTATTTTGAGGGTGGTGGTTGCACAAAACTAAACCCGTTGTAGTATGTTAGTCAAAATTACATAAAAGTTATGCTCTATTTCATCTTTATATTTTGTTCTCCATTCCACCTAGCCCCTTATAGGTAATCATTTCTTGTTTCTACAGCCAGTGTTTCCATTTTCAAACAAAAGCAGAAATTGTGTGTGTTTGCGTGTGTGCATATGTATATCTTCTTTTTGCTTGTGTGTGTAGCATATTATACACCCTCTTCAGCAATTTGCAAATTATCACTTCACAAAGATATCACTCGAAATCACTACGGAGACTTCTTCCTTATTCATTTCATGGTTATAAACCAACTACAAGAAAACTAAAATCTCATTTATAATCAATAATATAAAAAAAATTACCTAATGATGTTCATGTTACTTTAATTTGTATACAGATATTATTTTAATCATTCAAAAGCAATTAATTATAAAGACATCTATGTATATGTCTTATCATATTGATAAAACAGGCAATACAGTATTGAGGCTATGACCAGAAAGGTTGACTCACAGTTTTATTATGTAATATTTAATAAATTTGACAAATTAGCTAAATTCTATGATTCTCAGGTTCTTCCTCGATAAGAATATAATGGTAGTACTTATTTCAGAAGGCTATATTAAATATTAAAGAAACAATGCACAAAATTTATTTGGCTGATTCTTGACCCATAATAAGTGCCCAGTTGTGATTAGCTATTATTATTTTAATAGCAGTAGTAATTATTAGCAGGACTAGGTAGTAGAGTTATTATTTTTATGTAAAATGAGAAAAAACTATGATTAGGTCAACAGAATGTGAAAAGGTACTTATCAAAATCCAACACCATTCCTTAAAACATTTTTTAAAAACAATTCATGGGTAGGTAGATAAATCTGTAAATAGAAGCCAACTTATGTTTACCTATAAAATACTGAAAGGTGATGAGGTTGCTACCTTGCCACCAATAACCCATCTGAATTGCTAAACAAATTGATTAAAGGAAAAAATAGAAGATGCCAATATGGAATAGAAAAGAAGAAATAATCATTATTTGTGGATAATATATTTACTTTAAAAGCATCATGTAATCAGTAGATATATACAAGAAAAAGACCATTAAGAAGAATAACTCCAAAAATAAGGTTCATATTTATGAATTTAACAAGACTTGCATAGGCTTATACAAAGTGAAAGCTGTACCACTTTGCTGAGGGATACAAACATTGTTTTTTAATGGAGAGATGTGGCTTTTCTCTGAGGAGAAAAACATAATGTTATAAGGATGTAGCTTCCCCCAAAATTAAATAATGAAATCAAACCAACCTACATCAAATATAGACAGGACTTTGTTTTCTTGGAAGAATGTATTTTGAATTCTGGGAAAATAAATGAGTTACAATATGAGTCCTCAAAAACATCAGTAACACTTCTGTAATTAAATTGTGTAGGTCTAAATAGAAATATACAAAATAGTATATGAGAAAGGTCTAAAAAAGTTCTCTTTGAGATTATTTTGTTCCCATAGGAAGAAAACAAGTGTCAATTATGTGTATGCACAATTAGAAGAAATTACTAACATTGATATACCCAAATCATACAAATCTTAAGTTTTATGATATTTTGATGTGATAAGAAATGCTTTTAAAATGTGGAGAAATAAGGAGCATTCCCAGTTATATTATAGCAGTTTTGGGGAATATGCAACTTGGAAAAACAGAGCCCTGCTGTTTAAAATTGGAGTGGGAAATTCAAGTAATAAACTTGTTTCAAGAATGTAAGTGACATGCGTAAAATAAATCATTTAACTCTCTGACTTTCCCCATGAAGCCCCATGTTGGAGATCTAGTTCAACCAGGTCTCCACAACTAAACTCTTAATCAAAGACTCCTAATATTAAGTAATTCCACTACCAGGACTAAAATGAGAAGATGGTATGAGTGTCTTTGCTTGCTTTGAACTACTATAACCCTCTAGCAAATAATAGACTTTAATTGTGTAATTAAATATACGCTGTATAATATGCTTTAATTGTTCCTCATACACAGGGGACCACTTCTTTCGCTAATAGTGAGGATTACTTGGACCACTCATGATGCATAGAAAGTAACAGAATAGAGAGGTCAGAAATCATAAGTATTCACAGATATCTTATATACAATAAATATATATATGTAATTGGTATAGATGTGATTAATTATTAAATAACTGCAATTAAAGCAATGGGCTAGTTATTTTTAAAATAAAAGCTAGATTACCATTTCATTGCTGAGTTAAAAATTATTTCACATTCGTAAAAGTGAGATTAGTACTATCAAAGTATCAGAAGAAAATGTTGGTAAACAAGTTTGTATCAGTGGATAGTAAAAACTTCAAAGGGAAACCAGAAGCAATATCATGGAGCACTGATATATTTGACTATCTAAAATCAAATGGCTTGGATTAGCACAATAAATACAATGAATGAAACTAAAATACAAATCAAAATTAGAAAAAAAATTGCAGCATACATACACATATCAAAGAAAAAAAATTTAATTATACAGGGTTTTCACAAATAAATTATGAAATCAAAAATATGATAAACATGGGTGAAGCATGAGAATAGGACACTTCTAAAGTTAAATCAATTAACCAAAACACAGGAGAAGATATTTATTGTTGCTAATATTCAAATAATGGTGAATAAAATTTGTTAGTATAAAGGTAAATTAATACAGTCTTCCCAGTAGGTATTTCACAATTTGTCTCAAAATATTAGCTGCATGTATTTCTGGATCCAATACTCTTACCCTACGCATTAGTCCATTTTCGCAGTGCTAGTAAATATATAGCCAAGATTGGGCAATTTACAAAAAAGAGGCTTAATTGAACTTATAGATCCACGTGTCTGGGGAAGCCTCACAATCATGGCAGAAGGCAAAGAAGAACAAGTCACGTATTACATGGATTGCAGCAGGCAAAGAGAGATAACTCGTGCAAGGGAACTCCTCTTTCAAAAACATCAGATCTCGTGAGATTTTCACGGGAAAGACTTGCCCCATGATTCAATTACCTCCCACTGGGTCCCTCCCACAACACGTGGGAGTTCAAGATGAGATTTGGGTGGGGACACAGCCAAACTATATCACCCTAGTAGTATATTGTTAAGGAGAATAATCTCATTAGTACAAAAAGTTATGTCATTACAGTACAGTTTCTTATAAAAAGTTGAAAGAACCTGTTTTCCATGGACTAAAATTTAATTAAATAAATTATTATATAAACATACATTAGATACTATGCCTATGTTAAAATTCATAATTCTACTGGAAGGAAAAGGCAAAAAAAATTAAAAGAATTAATGAAAAATTTGCTTTTAGTTCAAATTATCTGACAACATGGCAATAAAAAAAAAAGTTGAGAATATTCCCTCTGGAGAAGTCTGTCTTTTAAAGGTATTTAAATCTTTCTCTCTCTCTGTCTTTTTTAAATTTAACTACATAGTTACATATGCATGTATTTCTGCAAAAATTCTCACTTGCTAGTAATTTACTAGCTCAGGTCTTCTGTGTATAACCTATATGCCAGCAGGGTTTTTCCTGCCTTGAGAGTTCTAAATAAACTGCAGGAAATCTCCAACACCTTAAAAACAGTACAAATTACTCTCTATAATGAAACTAGTCCTGTAGGCTGATTTCCTCCAGTAGCATTTCTATAGGTCCTATACATCATATGCTCAACCTATTTTTCCCTATTATCAAACATGATGCAATATACAGCCCTGCTGCAATTTTCAAAAAATTAAGATGCAACATGTATTTTATGAATTTAATAACTTTAGTTTTGAGGGTTCATGTAAATTAGTCACCTTTTCAGAATTTGTACCATGAACCTCTTCTCTAAAGAATTAAAAACTTTCTCTTATGCAGGGTAGTTTCCCTGCCCCCTTTGTTTGACATCTGGATACAAATTATCCATTCCACAAGTGTACTGACATTCTCAAGAAAAAAAAAAATTCTTCCCTGCAAACTGCATTTCTTTATAAGAGAAAATTTTCTGCCAGATGTGAAACTGAATAGAGGAACCCAAATGTAGCAAATGATATCTATTTTTTTTGTTTCTGACAATAGATACCTTAAGCTCAGAGAAGTCATAATACCATGATTGGCTTATAACAGTGATGGCAGGCAGCGTGAACTTGCTACTCCAATAGTAGACTCTTTTGTTTCTTGCTCTCCTTTATGTAGGTGGAAAAAGCAAATACTTACCTTTCCAGAATCGTCTGAAGTTAGGGATGACTACTTTTAATGAGGAGATGAAAGCAAAATTTCTTGGGTGGAGCCTCTGGGAAAGCTGGCAAATAAGGTGGAATGGTACATTTGCCATCAGCTCTTTTACTCTTCACCCTTATTCTTGCTTGAAAAACTAAATAAAATATTTGGAAAGGTAGTATCAACTCTGATTCTACAGAGATGAAAGCCACACACAAATAATGGCAGGTCAGGATGGCAGAAAGATACTCAGTCCCAGATGTCATTACTGAGCTACCATACAATTCTAAGACTCTGTGACCCTGACTTCTTGGTGAAGGAGACAAATAAATGCATTCTACTGTAAGTCCAGGTAAGTGGAAAAGATACAATAGGTTTCCATAAATATATAAAGATCATCATCTGAGGTTTAACATTTATCAAAAAGCTCCTAGTTTCTCTTATTTTGTAGTTAAACTGTGTAGTCCATTGATACGGTTTGGCTCTGTGTCCCCACCCAAATCTCATCGTGAATCATACTCCAAAATTTCCCACGTGTTGTGGGAGGGACCCAGTGGGAGATAACTGAATCATGAGGCGGTTTCTCCCATACTGTAGTCATGGTAATGAAAATGTCTCATGAGATACGATGGTTTGATAAGGGGAAACCGTTTCACTTGGTTCTCATTCTCTCTTTCCTCCTGTGATGTAAGACATGCCTTTTGCCTTCCACCATGATTGTGAGGCCTCTCCAGACACATGGAACTGTAAGTCCAATTAAACCTTTTTTTCTCTATAAATTACCCAGTCTTGGGTATATCTTTATCAGCAGCATGAAAATGGACTAATGCATCCATTCTTGAATAATGTTTTGTTTAATTAATTTTTTCCTCACAACCCTAACAAGCACTACCAGTCTTATTTTAGTGAATTTACTTGCTTCTGTGATTTACTGCTGATTGTCAGCATATAAAATATTAATAACTGCATTAGTAATATAAGGTCATATGCAGTAATATAATGAATCATTTCATTTAATTTCAAAATGTAATGAACTGCATGACCTACAGAACCTCATAAAACTGTTCTCAAAAGTCGACATATTGTATGTTGGTTATTCTTTGAAGTAGCCTTGCAATAAAAACAAAAATAAAGCTAGTTTGTTAATGATTCTAATGAAATTTGTATTTTTATCTTCTCAAAAGCCTCGTCATATAAATTATAACAGGAAGATTGCCAATATCACACTGGAAAGTCAGTCATCCTTTTCACTTCTATAAAAAATAATTTATCATCAAAATATATAACAATAAAATACTACATTACACCAGAACCTGTAATGAATTAGGTCAGATGTCCAATGTGTGAACGTTAGGAATTTTATCTCCCTTTATTGTGTGATCCTATTATGGTTCATTTCTTAAAATATACATTAGAAAACTATAATTAGAAAAGGAAGTCAACAAAATCTTATTTTCTGAAATTAATTTATCAGAAAAAAAGTCTATGTGAAAACCAAATATGTTTTCAGAAATAATCACACAACGCAAACTGAAATTGGTGAGGGAAGATACATCATCATATCACCAAAGTGCTCTTGTTTTACAGTGCAAATCATAAGTTCTTGGTTATAGGATTAAACTTTAGCCATAATAAATGTAATAGTTTCAGAACTTTTACTTGTTTTTCTGATTTTTTTTGTGACTGTCACATTTACTGATTTATTAGGTTTTTTTTTCTTCTTATACTAAAATCCCTTAAGTGATGAAGTAGAAGTTTGCATAAAAGATATTAAATTAACTTTCCCAGTCTCACTTTATGTTTCCTGTTTAAAGTAGATCATGCACATAAAAATTCTAGTCCTGCAGTGTATTCTAGGACTTTAAGAAGTAACATGACTCTCAGACGGTATTTTATGTGCATAAAGTGAGAACAGGAAATAATGGTCTCTACTTGTAGACTATTGAGCCTAGGGAAGTGATTGATTTAGTGGATAATGTTTTGATTTATTCTCTTGTGTATTTTTCTTTCTCAGTAATACCTTTGACTGTATGTTCCTTTTCCCATTTAAACTAGACTTTGAGATGATGCTTATTATCCAAGGAAAGGGTATACCAAAAAGTATAAATATAAATAGTCTTGATTTCTTGGGTACAAATTCCAAAATAGTCTTGAAAGACATACTCACCTTTCCTGATTGTATGCAGCAAAATATTACTTTTTTTTTCTAGGATCACATAGTGGCAAAATATAATAATTGTTTGGGATTCAAAAGTTTTGGCTTAGAATATCACAAACAAATTTTCAATAAATTAGAGCATAAACTTTATACTAAAAACCAGAGGTTTTCAAAACTTTTGCAACAGCACAAATATATTCCAAGGATGGGTGATAAATATGCCAAAAAATATTGATGACTATAAAACTTTTAGAGTGATAAATTAATAGTGATGCAAATTTACTTTTAACTAGTCAGAAATTTCCATCATTGAAATAATAATAAAAATATATTTATGTGGCAATTCTGTGTCAGTCCATCAATAAATAACTGGTACTTGCCCTTCCACTGTAAATAAGTGTAAACTTGGACAAAATATATGAACTGATTAGTTTCATGCATTGAACAAGAGGCAAAGCAGGACTATAATCCTTGATAGAAGGCATCAACAACACTCTGAGTAGGGGTACTTTCTCTACTTGTCTGAAGGAAATGGAGCTCAAGTGATGCAGTAGTATTGCTGAGCCAAGGAAGCAGAGTTCAGAATTCTATGTTGCTGAAGTAGACAGAATTTTCAAGGCAGGTTCCTAGAAAGAAAGAAGTTGAACAAAGGGACCCTAGATGTCTGTAAGGACTCACACTGGGTTATTACTATTATTATTATTTTGACTGAGGGTCCTGTTGTGTAATGCTTACAGAATGACTCAGCGACACTTGGCAGAAATGTGCTGGTGCTGGGCTGAGAATGAATGAAGATAACAGAGATCACACCAGGATAAAAATATTGCAATTCTGGCCCATAAAGAAATGAGACACATTGCTGAGGATTTCAGATATTTAATTGAGAGTCAGAAAAGACATGCCTTTGGAATAAATGTGCACCCTCTAACTAATGACAATATCAAAATTGACCTACCTTAACAAAGACTAAAACCAAGACTAGCAGAAGCAACAAGAATCCACAGTAATTTAACTGTCTGACAAAGTATAATTAATACCCTATAAAGAAAGAAAATATAAGTCAGCCATGTAAATTAGCAGGGAAGCATGGTCTGTATTTTTTTTAATTGGTCAATAGAAACACAAGCTAATATTGCTTTAATATTGTCTTTAGCACATGAGGAGAGAAACACAGCTTTTTAAATATGTTAAAAGACTTAAAGTAAAGAGTAATTATGACACAGAATTCTTTCAGTGCCACTGGAAATCTCTGCGGCCCTTGGCACCTCTGCCTGGGCTTTGCTCCAGCCAGTTGGGCTCACTCCGCCCACTCAGTCTGACAGGCTGTCTCGGCTCATGCTACCAGCCAGGATCCCACGCCCAACATGGCGCTTCTGCATTCAGCCCACGGCTGGTCCAGGCATGCTGCCACCAGCTGGCTTCTGCCTTGGGCACCAGTGTCTGGACCAAGGGGATGAAGTGACACCCAAAAACTCAGAGATACCAACAACCACAGAGTCGCATGGGAGTGTCATAACTTCTGCTCAGGAAGCTCTGTGGTCTGAGCCACTAGGGAAGGCCCCAGGTATCTCTCTCATTCCACCCGCTAGCAGCTCAACAAATGGGAACATGTTATAGCTTGTTCTTTCCCGCCACTCATGGCTGGGTGAACTGGGACTTGTTATAGCCCTGGCTCAGGGAGTCCAGTGGTCTGGGCCCTCAGAAGGGTCACAGCTTTTCACTTCTGCAGTACGGTAAACAAGAGTGTGACACAGCTCTTTTCATTCATGCTGCCCACAGCTCGGCCAGGAGCTGGCCGGGAACATGTTACAACCCTTTTTTGCCCCTGCTGTTCTGTGCGTTCCAAGTTATCATCATGTGACCAAGAAGAATGAGGTACATGAACACCAGGGAGTGAGCAAGGCAGAGAATAATTTTATTGAGCAACAGAAAAGTTCTCAACAATGAGAGGGGACCCGAAGTGGGTAGCCTTCTCTGTGAGAGGGGGTCTGAAAGCAGGTAACCCTCTGTGTGGCTGAGTCCAGGGTTTTTACAGGCTTGCAATGAGGAGGCACAGACTGTATATAGCCTTGGAAAAGGCAACGTTTGATTGGTTAAAAAGCGTTATTCAGAAAGAACCAATCAGAAAAGAGTGGGCAAACAGGAATACAAATTCTCACTGTGGTCATGGACTTTATCCCAAACTGGCAGCTCAATTTTCAGGCTTTAAATTGTCTTTGGTTTGAAGGTAGGTTTCATTGGGAACCCACCCCTGTCTGCCCATGAATTTGTCTGTCTCCTGCCACTATCAATTATAATAAGTAAACCAATGAAAGAATCAAGATAGAGAATATAATCTATAAAGAAATAACTAATTGAAATTATAGAACTGAAAAATAGAATACCTGTACAGTGTGTGTTCTAAAATGTGATTTTATTTGTAACAGTATAGAAAACATGTAAAAGAAATGAACTTGACCCAAAAGTACAACATATCTATATTGAAAATGCAAATTAAAGAAAACCTAAATAAATGAAAAGACATAATATGAGCAAAGATCAGAAGATTTGATATTGTTAAGATATCAGTTCTATCAAAATTGGTTTGTACATTCAATGAAATACAAAATCTAATTTCATCAGAGGTTTTTATAGAAATGGACAAAATGATTCTAAAGCTTATATGACAATGCAAAGACATTGGATGACCATTGCAATGTTGAAAAAGAAGAACAAAGTAAAAGGACTTATACTACCTGATATCTAGAATTACTACAAAGATATGTGATAAAGACAATGTGATATTATTATAATAATAAAGAAATATATAAATAGAAGGCAGTAGAGTTCAGAAAGAGAAGGAACATAACATATGCAATACATTTTTCTTTTCCTCCTTTTCCTCTCTCATCAATATTCATCAGCATCCTTTACCAACTTTCTTAACAAGAAAAGAGTCTTACTTTCTCAACATGTTGCAGGGAAACCATTATTAGGCTAAGGCAACGGGTAAGTTTCAACAGAGGGAGTCTTTTGCTTCACCTCTCATACTGTAAACCGAGGAGACTAAGGATTCTTTTAAGATGCCTCAAGTCTAGTGTTTCACCAGAGAAGCAGAATAGCAATGGTTAATTGTGTTGCCTCAGGCTGAACCATTTGATAAGAAACCTAAAACAGAAGGTCACACCCTGAGAAAGGCAGCCTGTGCCCCAGAAGAGATAAAGAAGGGCTTGAGAGAATCAGTGGAATAGAAGAAGCTGTTATATCTTGCCAAGGAGTCTCTATTAATAGACAGAACAATAGTATTTACAATACTGACTATAAATGTCAAAAGCAGATGTATGAGGAAGTCAAAATTACAGTGACAGATGAAAATGAATGGCTGCCAGATATATGGGAATGGGAGGAGATGAATAGGTGAAGCCCAGAGGGTATTTTTAGGACTATGATACTAATTCTGTATAGTTCTCTAGTGGCAGATACACAACACTATCCATTTGTGAAAATCAATATAATGTTATAGTGCAAATATTAAACCTTAATATGTGAATTTTTTTAGAAAAAGATCAAGTGGAGGGTGAAGGATTACAAATGGAATGCAGATTATGACAAAATGATCTAATGGTATTAAAAATACCTGACATAACCTAACTGTAGAATGTGGATAAAAAGAGGTGCTGATCTAAATAACTGTGGAAACTAGACTGGACTGTAGGACTAAAAACAAAAGAAAATGTTAATAAGCATTATTCTAGTTGGTAAAGTTGCTTCCAGTGGTAGTACAGGTTAAAAGATGTGAAGTCACATTCACATACACATTCATGTATATTGAAATTGAACCAACAAGTAAATGCATGGGGAACAGTGAGAGTGAAGTTTTTGTTTTTGGAGAAGTTATAGATAAGCAAGGCAGAGGGTTAGAGTGAATCATGTGGTTCTGGATTAGAGTCATAGAAATCTGTATAAACTCATGTTTAGCTTAATATAAATACTGAAGGATACACATACCAATAATTATAAGTATCTCTTTATGTACAGGTTAGTTATACATACATACATGCCTTAGCTCTGTTCACAAAGGGAACAGATAAACCAAAGATACCTCAATAGGGATGAGCACATCTAGAACCCAGAACTTGATTTTTAAACTAATTATTCAATAAAAGGAGCCAGGAATCCTTAAAATGGCTGAGTCTAAAGTAGCAAGTATCATACAATATGAGCCTGGAACAACTGTATGCCAGAAAATGAGTGCTTAAAAAAATAAGATAATTGGGTTAAATCAAAAGGGCTTTGAAAGTTCTCCCAATAGCCAAAGATGAAACAATTGGAGCAAAAAAATATGTAGCATATTGTATTAGTCAGGATTCTCCACAGGGACAGAACTAGCAGGGTAGATGTATATATACAGGGGAGTTTATTAAGGAGTATTGACTAACACAATCACAAGGTGAGGCACCACAATAAGCCATCTGCAAGCTGAGGAGCAAGGAAGCCAGTCTGAGTTCCAAAGCTGAAGAACTTGGAGTCTGACGTTCGAGAGTAGGAAGCATCCAGTACAGGAGAAAGATGTAGGTTGGGAGGTTATGCCAATCTAGTCTTTTTATGTTCTTCTGCCTGTTTTTATTCTGGCTGCACTGGCAGCTGAATTAGATTGTGCCCACCCAGATTGTGGGTGGGTCTGCCTTTCCCAGTTCAGTGACTCAAATGTTAATCTCCTTTGGCAACACCCTCACAGACATACCTTCAATCCAATAAAGTTGACACTCAATATTAACCATCACACATAGCATTGGATTACAATCTAAAATAAAATAAATATCCATGATTCAATACTATGATCAATCAACCAAGGTGTACTAGTCTACATGGAAGAAGTCCAACTAATTTATGTAGATACTCCCTTCTCTACCAATTACATGGGTTTAGTGACTTAGTTCCTCAGAATAAATTATGAAAAGTGTGTGTCGGGGGCAAGGGTAGGTTTACAGTGAAGAAACCTAGCAAATATTACCTTAGACATGTAATCACCATTAACATAATCAATGGTAAATCATGTTGATAACATGTGCCTTTTACATGATATGCTATGGTCTTCCTCAAAAAAACTCCAAAGCCCTGTCTAGCCATAAGAAAATAATAAGATAAATTTTAATTGAGAGGCAGCCTACAAGATATCTGATCATTACTCTTCAAAACTCTCAAGGTTGGCAAAAATAAGGAAAGGCCAAGGAAAAACTGTCACAGTCCAGAGGAGCCAAAGAAGACATGAGGATTAAATACTAAGTGCTACCTAGACAGGATTCTCTATCAGAAAAAAAATTAGAGAAAAACAGATGAAATCTGAAAAACAGCAAAGAGAATAGTTGATGATAATGTGTCAATTTTGGTTCATTAGTTGTAACAAATGCACCATACTAACATAAGATCTTAACAATAGGAGAAACTTGGTGTGGGGTATATGGAAACTCCACTATATTTACCACTTTCTGTAAGTCTGTAACTATTCAAAATTTAAAGTTTGTTAAAAATAGTAAACAAAAATATATATACAGAAGGAGCAGTGCTTGGCAGTACTGTAATACAGATAGAATAAGCCATACCATGGTTACAATTAATGAGAACACAGACTGGCCCAAAAAACAAATGGTTTTCCCATAAGAACATCCTAGAATCAGGTGACCTTTGGACAAAAGAGAGAGAGAGAAATGGGAGAGCATCAGAATCATCGTAAAGGCCACTATTTTTAACTGGAAGGAGCTAATTTATCTTGATTGCACGATTATGATTTCTATGACCAAAGTAATAGAGAATTCAAAACTACATTTACTTCAGCAGTAAGTGATAAAATAAGGCTTATATTGGGTTTTGTGGGCAGTCATAAATTTGAAAATGTATACCTTCTTACTCAGATATCAAAGGAACAATTGATGAAGGTGCAAAAACAGAAAATAGAGGTCACAATAGCATAAGAAAACTGAGAGTTAACTCACTGCGGAGATTCATTAAAGATCTCCCCTGTTTCTTGGATGGAAAAACATAGGTTTGGCATGGGATGCACTATATTACTGGTGCAAGTTAAATAAATATATTGAAATGTCTCAGGAAAGCAGAATTGAATGTACCTAGTGATATCAATTAGGACAATAATAGACTGATGTGCAACGTGAGTAATCCAAGACAGTGGGAAGGTGCAGGGAAGCAGGCTGCAATTTTAAATAGGGCAGTCAAAGTATAACTCATTCTTGTGGAGTAGAGCACATTGAAACAGACTTGAAGGAGATTTAAATGTTAGCAGTGTGGGACAGCCAGTGAAAAAACACTAAATCAAAAGTGAGTTTGCCATGTTTAAAGAACTGCAAAGGCAAAAGTGTGTCTTGAGGAGAGCAAGTGCGAGTGAGAGTAACTAGCTATGAGTTCAGGTGAGGGTTATAGACTGTAGAGTCTTGAAGGCAAAGTAAAAATTCCAGCATTTACTCATAGATAGAAATTCGCTGCAAAGCTTCTCAAGAGGAGTATCATAATGTAACATTTCAATAGAATCATTAATTCTGCAAATGATTTAAAATAGTTTAAGGAAACACATGTAGAAAACATGAAGAAACGACCTATGGAAGGTTTCATTTAGAGTACACAGATTATGAGCTATGGATATATTTAACTATATACACCTTGCAATGTATAGTGTTTAATTTCCATGAACAAGATGAATCTTTTCTTCACAAATAAATGCAGATGGTCTGCCACTATGGGGTTTGTCTTCAACACTGTCTCATCTCTTCCCAAAACAAGTTTATTTGTAAATTGCTGATTCATTTGGGACTTTGTCCCCATAAACTTTTCGTAAAGCATCAGTGATTTTTATCATTTTCTGCCCAACTTAGTCATAAATTTGATGTTGTTCCTGTTTCAATTTTAGCAGAATTCATGTTGCTCTGATAAGGGCTTTTTTCAAACTGTTATCTTATCCTTCTTAGTGCTACAATCTGTATTCTGTTCAAATATGTTACAACAAGTTAGTATGAATTTATTTGGGTGCAAAAATTTAAAAAATCTATGCATAGCTTCTTTATGATATGTATTTTCCATGAACTTTTTGAAGACCCTTTACATGATAATGCTTCAACTATTATTTCTGTCCTAAAATTAGCGTTTCTATCACTCTGCATTGTCTTTACAGCTTTATTTAAGAGATAATAAATTTAACATAATAAGTTTAAGTCAAGTTGCCACCGTAATAACGAGCTCAATTTCAACATGTTACTATAGTATCTCCCTAAAGTTACTGAAAATAGTGAGAAATTATTTCATTAGTAATTTCTTCAAAGAGAACAAAGCTTTTAATTTGTGCTATTCTTTGCTTGAATCTTAAGGCTGAACTTTCTGAACTTGATATTAGAAGCAATGATCAGGAGACATAGAGCTAAATAAACCTTCTCATGAAAGTTTATACTCACAAGTCTGGTTTTCAGAAAGTTGATAAGTCCATTTCCTTACGAGTCCTTTTTTAAGCCACAAAGAACACGACTCCTTTAAACTGTGAGTCAAGTCATGACAGACTAAGGTGATGAAATCTAATATCAGAATCCCATGTTGCAAATTGTTTTCATGGAAAAAACATTTCCAAAGACAGAAACTTTCAAAAGAGAAGTACATTGGGAATAGGAGTTAAAGGTTACTAGAATATTTGAAAAGTCATATTTATAACTGTATTAGCCCATTTTCATGCTGCTAATAAAGACATACCCGAGACTGAGCAATTTACAAAAGAAAGAGATTTAATTGGACTCACATTTCTATGTGGCTGGGGAGGCCTCACAATCATGGCAGAAGACAAGGAGGGGCAAGTTACATGTGACGTGAATGGCAGCAGGCAAAGAGAGAGCTTGTGAAGAGAAACTCCCGTTTTTAAAACTATCAGATCTCATGAGACTCATTCACTATCATGAGAAGAGCATGGGAAAGACCTGTCTTGCTGATTCAGTCATCTCTCACCAGGCCCCTCCCATAACAAGTAGAAATTTTGGGGGTTACAAGATGAGATTTAGGTAGGGACACAAAGCCAAACCATGTCAATAACAAATCTTCCCATTGGGAGAAGAAATGTTTGTCAGCAGAACTTTTAGCATTCTCAACAAGCAGCCAATGAACTATATGGCCTGACATGTTATTTAATAGAGTACTTTAACCTTAAACAGTATTTTTGTATTTTATTTCATTTTCTCCGTTTCTAATAAACACAAAGTTGGGTTCTAAGCCTTATGGACTTTGGTGTGCTTTGCAAGGCAAGAATTTTAGTACACTTTTAACCATGATATTACTAACTTTCTCTCATACATAGCCAACATTTTCAAATGTAAAAAAAAAGTTTTATTTTAACTTTTAAACAAAAGTTAATTTGTTATAACCCCAAAAAGTATGTCTATACCATTAAAAATGAAGAAAATAAGGCACATTGATATAATTGACATACTTACGGCCACAGGAAATACAGAGGCAATAGCACCTGTCACCTATACATAATTCACACAATCAACATACCTGATTAGTACAGTCAAATGTTAGAGTAAAAAATAAGAGTAGAAAGCAGAAAACACAAATTCTAGATGAAGTACAAATTATTCAGTTATGCATGCATTCAGCACTTACATATTGAGTGTTAGGTAGGTTCCAGGTTTTGTTCTAGATGCTGAAGATATAGTGGTTAACCAAGACAATGTCTGATCTACTGGTACTTACATTCTAGTGAGGAAGATGAGTGATAATTATATAAATTGTAAATCATATAGAAACTGGACATATTTAAGCAAGATAAGATGAATATATGCAAGGGGAGAGAAAATGGTGATAAGGAGGTTATATTCAATAAGTCCATTCAAGATGACCTTTCTTATTAGACATTTGAGAAAAAACCCAGATATTGAGAAGGAGGGAACCTTGTAGAAGTGTGAGAGAAAACTATTTTTCACTAAGTGGATAACTAGTTTAAATTAAGGTGAAGATGAGTTTGTTAGGAATAACAAAAAGGCCATTGTGGATAGAACACAGTGAGTAAAGGTCAAGAGAATGAAGTTGGAAAGGGAACCGATAATCATATCATGTGAGTCATTGTAGGCCAAAGAAGCGTTTAGATTTTCCACTAAATATAAAGGAAAAACATCACAGAGTTTTACATGTTTGTGTGTGTATGTGTGTGTGTGCATGCGTGTGTGTGTGTATGCATCACTTGGGTTGCTGTAGGTCAAATGAACTATTGAGAGGAAAGAGTGGAAGCAGAAATACCACTTAGGGAAAATTGCCCCAATTGAGGTGTGACATAATGGTGGCCAGATCGTAAGGATGGTGGTGATTTAGAAAGTGAAGAATAATACAATTGGGGATACATTTGATTTTTGAGCTCACAGGATTTTAATAGATGGATATAGATTGAACAAATACAGAGAAACCAAGACTGACTCTTAGATTTTTGGATTGTTTATCTGGTTGAATGGCAGTGAATGAAATGGGATAAGAAAAATGGGGAAGAAACAGTTTTGTGGAAAAAGTGAGAAGAAATCAGCATGAAGTTCTGTTTTAGATATGTAAAAGTATTTGAGACACTCAATAGATATCCACATGGGAATGTCATCTAGACTTATAAGGCAGTCAGACTTACAAGTCTGGAGCTCACAACAGTGATTAGAGCTCAAGATCTAATTTAGAAATTGCTTGTCAAAAAAATTGGATACTTAACCTCACTTTTTAAACACATATATGAGAGCTGACTATGTGCTGAAGTGTATAGACTGAGATAATTGGAAAAAATACAGCCCCGATTTGGAACTCTTTTGAGTTTAAAAGAAAAAGTTTTGTTAAATTCTAAACAGCATGTCAGAATAAGTGTGCATGGGGAATAAGAGTAAGTGTGCATGTGTATATGTATGTATCTAATAGGAGGAGCTGTTTTACCATAAGATCTCTAGGAAATGTTCTATTTCATCTAAAGTTAATTAACACAATTTTATTTCAAACATATTCACATTATTCTAATTTTCTACTTCCTTATACTGTGTCTAAGTAGCATCAGATTTTACCACAAATTTTAAAATGTATTTTACATTATTATCTTATGGATTTATGTTTATTTCTACATTGAGGATTAATTTTAAAACTCTAGCTCCTTTGATGCACATTAGATTTTATAAGGAGGTAATATGAATATAATCCAACAAACCTGTTTATATAGGAAAAACTAACAGCATTTCTTCTAAACTTTCCACTCTCTCAGTAGATTGAAAAGGTGTTAGAGCGGTTGTTAAAGGATAAGGAAGGAAATTTAATTAAGAGAGATTTTTTGACACGTGGATATGATTGGGAATTACTTCATTCAATCCAGTTAGGAGCCATTCCTCCTAGTTGGACAGAATCAAACTCTGGAAAAAAAATCCATATTAATACAATATTGTACACAGATGTTGTCAGCATTTGAACAAGGAGTTTATCAAAATATTTTTATTAAAAAATTTATTTTAACATGTATATGAAGATATTGCTTTATGTACACCCCAATAAATTAATATATGTGCTTTTCTATAATTTAAACCAATGTGTATAGTATTTGTTTAATCTCATATGAAGACTCATTTATTGGGTAATCGTTACCCAACAATCCATCTTTATTTAGAAAGCTGTTTTTATTCACTTCACATCTTAAAGGCTGAGAAATAAAAGGCATAAAAATACCAATGACATATAAAACAGAGAAAATTGCTCTGAACAAACTCTTCTAGAATAGTGTGGTGCACGTAAATTATGAAAACACTAAGACTTGATCAAAAAGGAAGGTCTTTAACGTTCATTTAAATGCATGAACAGATGTGGCAGACCTAATGTCAATGGATAAATGGCCCCAAAATGTGGAATATGAGAACAAGATCTCTGAATGTTTTTAAACTCATGCCAGGCATGGCTGGATTCCTCCAACAATAAATGAAAGACCTAGGGTGCATGTAAGGCAACTGTCAAGGCTTATAGGACTTTGGCCACCAAAGAATATTTAGTTGGCTCTGTGAAGAGAATTATTATCACTTAAAAATTAATTTACTGTTTCACAATCACCTGTACATATGAAGTATATGAAGACAAGTTGAACGTCAATTTAAAAATGCATATCATGTAAGTCTATTTTGAATTATGTCTCCAATTGTATTCTTTATTTACTGTATAATTTCATATATCCTTGCAAGCTAGCTAAAGCACCATAAAATCTATTTGCAAATTTACTACAACAAGAATTCCTTGTTTGCCCCAATTGTTTGTGCTTGTGTGCACATTGTATCTTCTGGTAAAATTTTAAGGTTTGGTTAGTCTGATCTGATGTTATAAGTATATAATAAATTTTAATTCTGTGGAAGCACTGTGTCACTATGGCATATGTTCCTCCCAATACAAAGATTATTAGAACAGTCTCCAGATGAATTTAAAAGTTGTGTTAACATAATTCAAAGTCTTAAAATGTTTAATTTTAAGAGCAAGTAACAGTTATATTTGTAGTGCAACATACTAAATTGTCTTTAGAGGGACCGATTATATATTCCTAAAAGTAGATAACAACTGACAATCATATGGTGCTTTATTTCTTATAAAGCAACTTTATTTAAATTATTTCATTTCATTTTCTCTGTCATTCTGTGAGGTTATTACTTCTGTGACCCAAATAAATTGCATCAATTTGACTCCCTCTGCATTACCATAATCGTTCCCTTTTCTCCGTCTTCAATGCTGTTGTGTTAGTTCATGAATTTTTGATCTCTCACCTGGACTAGAACGATAGTCTATGAGTTATTTTTCTGCCCACAGTTTCATAACATTCCATTTCATCTTTCAATTGATGCCAAATAATCTTTCTAATGTATCTGGAAAAATATTTAAAGGACCACAAGCTTCTTTTTTCCATCTTCTCCTTTATCCCATCCTCAGACTTTAAATACTTATTTCCTCCACTCCAGGTTAAGGAGTAACTTATGGATAATAAGCATGGTGTGCTAAGCCATTCTTGTGTTGCTATAAAGAATACCTGAGACTGGGTAATTTATAAAGAAAAGAGGCTTAATTGGCTCATGGTTCTGCAGGCTGCAGAGGAAGCATGGTGCTGCATCTGCTCAGCATCTGGGAAGACCTCAGGGAGCTTTTACTCATGGCAGAAGGTGAAGCAGGAGCATGCACATCACATGGGAAGAGCAGGAGCAAGGTGGGGAGGTGCCACACTTTTAAACAACCAGATCTCCTGAGAACTCACTCACTATCATGAGGGCAGCACCAAGTCATGAAGGATCCTCCTCCATCATCTAAACACCTCCCAGCAGGCCCCGCTTCCTACACTGGGGATTACATTTCAACATGAGATTTGGGCGGGACAAATAACCTAAACGATATCACATGGTATGTAATTTCATACCTCTGTACTTTACATCATGCTCTTCTCTCCAAGTAAAATGTCCCTTATTCACCTATATTTGCTGATAAGCAATATTCTTTTCCCAATTCTTAAATAAAAGGTCTTATTCCATGAAATTTTTCCTTCTCTTTACATAGAACTGACCATTTCATTTTGGATGTGCCTACTGAATTCTACACATACTTTTACTGTAACTCTCCTAATTCTTGATTTGATGAGTTTATGTTTATTTCTCTATCTCCAGTAAGTATCTCTTTGGAAGAGAGACTGGACTCATTTATCATTGTACCTCTAGTTCCAAACATACACATACACAAACCTCAATACTTACTGAACATAGGAGTAAGTGAAAACTTGGGTTGTTTGAATTCAGAGACTACTATTTCCTCCACATCATTATAAGAAATAAAAATATGATATGTTAAATGCACAACATTCTTTTAAACAATTTACATTTTATTTTATTTCACAATAGCCTTATATGAAAAAGTGTTATTTGAATGTCCATTTTACAGAGGATGTAACTAAGTCCCAGTGGTTACTAAACTTGCCTTGGGCTGTACAAATAGTACATAGCCAAGGCTCTAACTTCAGAGTCTGTGGATTTAAATGCTACATTACATTATGTTTTACATAATAAAAGTGAAGACATAAAGTTAAAATGAATGAAATCAGATTGTAGATGTAAAATTTCTTGTTTTGAGACCTTAATGTAAGATGGATATTGGCATCAAAGCAGAACTCAACAAGATCTCTGCTTTCTCTTTTCTTTTGTCTTCTTCCATGGCACTGTTCCCAAAGAAAAATCTACATTATAGAGATTTATATAGAACTGGAATTAACTCTATGCAGGAAAAAGTAGATACAAATGAGAAAATTTGGGGCAGTTTGCAAACTGCCAAATTTAAGCCTGAAACAATTAGCCTAACTTTTCTCCCCTCTGCCACCGAGTTTTAAAATGCACAGTGTGTCACAGATGAACTATTGACTTACATTATTTAGGGTATAAAAAATAAGTTTTACACATTATGTTATTTTTTGTTTACCTTGATTTTGAGAATATTTTTATTTATTGTGTGTTGTACTATATTTATGTATTTAGAATTTTATGAGGGAAATATTTTGGTGTTACAAATACAGCAACAACAACAACAAAATGNGGTTACTAAACTTGCCTTGGGCTGTACAAATAGTACATAGCCAAGGCTCTAACTTCAGAGTCTGTGGATTTAAATGCTACATTACATTATGTTTTTACATAATAAAAGTGAAGACATAAAGTTAAAAATGAATGAAATCAGATTGTAGATGTAAAAATTTCTTGTTTTGAGACCTTAATGTAAGATGGATATTGGCATCAAATCAGAACTCAACAAGATCTCTGCTTTCTCTTTTCTTTTGTCTTCTTCCATGGCACTGTTCCCAAAGAAAAATCTACATTATAGAGATTTATATAGAACTGGAATTAACTCTATGCAGGAAAAGTAGATACAAATGAGAAAATTTGGGGCAGTTTGCAAACTGCCAAATTTAAGCCTGAAACAATTAGCCTAACTTTTCTCCCCTCTGCCACCGAGTTTTAAAATGCACAGTGTGTCACAGATGAACTATTGACTTACATTATTTAGGGTATAAAAAATAAGTTTTACACATTATGTTATTTTTTGTTTACCTTGATTTTGAGAATATTTTATTTATTGTGTGTTGTACTATATTTATGTATTTAGAATTTTATGAGGGAAATATTTTGGTGTTACAAATACAGCAACAACAACAACAAAATGCTGTCTTGTTATTTTCTTAAAACTTCCATGAAAAAAATCATCAAAGAACCAGAGGTAAGCATACTATAATCTGGCCATGAAAACATCTACTTGAATTAGAAATACAGTGAAAAGGCAGGCACACAAAGGAAAAATTACAAATCAAAAAAGTAACTCCTGGAACTTGACATTTGCTTTGGAGAAAGATGGTAAGAGCATCTATGTTTAACTGGAAGATAATCTCACTGCACTGAACTGTTTCAAAGACACATTCCATTGTGTGTTGCATAGTGAAAGTTGTTTATTAAGCCAATTTATATATGTTTGAGATTTTGTTTGTGATACAGAGACAGGCTCACCCTCCCAGAGAAAAACAAACACAATACAAACTATAAAAAATACATAGATTAAAACCACTAATTCTGCCTTGTGTAAGTGTATTTCTTCTATTCGTTTTGTGTTTATTTTCTGTCATTAATAATTAACCTTCAGTGTATCAAGAAAATCATCACCATCATTTGCCATTTGGGTTCAAATGGGAGCCCTTTTAAAATAAGTTTGTGTTTTAAATAATTCATAGAGGTAAGAATAAAGAGTGGAAACACTATCTTACTTATATTAGAAACTAACATAAATACCTAATATAATTCATTTATAGTTATATAAGTATGAATTATATAATTATATAAGTTAGTATGAACACTAACTTATATTAGAAATTTTAAAATAAATTTCACCATTGCAGACATCTTTATAACAAATAAACTTTGGCATGTAAACATCATAATGGCTAAAAAAATTACCATTACATCTCCCTTTAGCAAAGCAGCATAGAACAGGTCCTTGCCACACAACATTGCCTAATGAAGTCTTTTCTATTTAATGCCTAAATAGAAGAAATTATTATATTCCTTTTTGTCCTTGGAAATATGTTTTCCACTTATAGATACTTGAGTTTGAGAAAATTCCTCTTGTTATTGTCACCTGAAGACTCATTGTATCATTGCCTGAGATTTTACTCACATTATCCATTTCACCGTCATCATTAGAGTATTACTACCTATTTATTTGAATGAATCTTCTGATTCACTAATAATTTCAAAACATCTTATTCACCAGTTTTATTGTATATCCCATCAGGATGGAAAAGGAAAAATTCATTGTAAGCGATCTAAGGAGTTTTATCAACTTTTTTTGGTGGTATGTTATTGATTTAAGGCTGATTTAACATAAAGAGTTTCAGTGTATATCTATCAGAAGTAAGACAATCTGGTTAAATGATATAAGTAGAAAAGAGGTGACAAGGTGATGATGACGGTTATTGCAAATATTTGATGTCATGATAGTGTTCCTTTTGTAAGATGAAATGTAGTAAAATACTGACAGGAAGTCTAAACCTAGACATGATCCAGATTATTTGAATTTCAATTAATATGAAGTTTTTCTGTATATATTTTGAAATATATTTTTATTGATGACTCCTCTTAATTACATAAATTGAGTACTTGTATTCCAACTTTCACAACACAAGGAGGATTTAAGGGACAATCTTCTTCTCTTCTGTCAAAATCAAACATGCGAAGACTCTCATGACAGTTTCCAAGAAGAAATTATATGGGAGCCAATCACTAAAAAGAACAAATGTCCACTATCAAGCCCTTCTAATTCCTTGCTACTTATAATGTGGTCACTAGCATACATCAAAGTATGTTAGAAATACAGAAAAGGAGGCCCCATCCCAAATTTACAAAATCATACTCTACATTTTTAAAAGATCTCTGAGTGATTCATATACATGGTTTTAGAAGCACTGCTTTAAATTTGGAGAAAGCATGAGAAAGAAGGAATTTGTGTAAACAATTGTATTTATATCTATTTTCTCATGTAACTAAGTATGCTACAGTACTAGTTATACAACAGAATATTATATACTACTGTATTTGTCAAGCACTGTGTGAAGACATTCATAAAATTTATTGCCGTGTTTTAAATCTCATAACAAAACTATATGATGAGAACTGTTATTGACATTTTGCAAAAGGAAAACTGAGATTTACAGAAGTAGACAAGACAAGATCACACAGACAGTAATGGGTAGGAGACAGTCTGACCAAAGAACTTGTGCATTTAATCATTATACAGGCTATGTGTATACAGGCATGTGGCTATGTGGAGATTTCAATTTATATCAAAATATGATATATGTTTTTTGAATGTAAAACATATAAATTATACAAAGACTATGATGAATAAAAAAATCCTGCCCCATAGTTCCAAAAAAAAAAAAAAAAAACTTATAGTACATAAGTCTTAAAGCCTAGGCTTTCAAAGTGCTCCCTATCAGCCAATTTATGTTGTTTAAAATGGTAAAATACGCAATCAGAAAAGTTTGCATGGGTACAAATACTGGCTACTCATAAACAAAATAAATTTAATCTTCTATTCATGAAAACAAAAGAGTGAGTGATATGGTTTGGGTCTTTGTCCCTACCCAAATCTCATGTCTAATTGTAATCTTCACATGTCACGGGAGCTGGTGGGAGGTGATTGGATCATGGGGGAGTATTCCCCCTTGCTGTTTTTGTGATAGTGAGTTCTCATAAGATTTGATGCTTTAAAAGTGTGTGCCACTTCCCCTTTCGCTCTCTCTCCCTCTTGTACCATGTGAAGAAGGTCCTTGCTTCCCCTTCAACTTCTGTCAAAATTGCAAGTTTCCTGAGGCTTCCCAGTCATGCTTCCTGTTAAGCCTGCAGAACTGTGAGTAGTTAAACCTGTTTTCTTCATAAATTACCCAATCTCAGGTAGTTTTTAATAGCAGTGTGAAAATGAACTAATACAGTGAGATATTAAGAATGAATTCTAGGCCAGGCAAGGTGGCTCATGCCTGTAATCCCAGCACTTGGGAGGCTAAGCATTTAGTTGCGCCTGGGCCAGGGGACAGCTAAAAAGCCCACAACCTGGGAATCACTTGAGTTCAGGAGTTCAAGCTGGGGCAACATAGCAAGACCTCCTCTGCTGCTAAAAAAAAAAAAAAAAAAAAAAAAAAAAAAAAAAAAGAAAAGAAAAGAAAAGAAAAGAAATTAGTCTGGGGTTGTGGTGCACCCCTGTAGTCCCAGCTACTTGGGAGGCTGAGGTGGTAGTATTGTTCGTGCCCTGGAGATCCAGGCTGCAGTGAACTATGATGGTGCCACTCACTGCACTCCAACCTGGGCAATACAGCGTGATCTTGTGTCGAAAATAAAAATAAAGAATGAATAAATTCTAAAATACTTAGATGTTCAGATGATCATATACATTAGAAAATAAGTATTTTATCTGATTAAAAGATACATGTCTCTCCTTTAATCTGGACGGAAAAGTAAAGAATCAGACAGATATAAATATGTATTTTGTATTTTCTTTCATTGGTTAAAATAATTTTAAAATAAATTATAAAGATAATACAGACTGCTCTATTTCACAGCAGTTCTTGGGACCAAAAAGTGAGCAAAAAATAAAGGAAATACTACAGCAATTTTTCTTATATTCAAATTCATAACTAATATGATTAAAAATAGTTAACATTTACTGAACCATTGCTCACATGTAAGGCACTGTCGCAAGATATTTTAAAATATAATTTAATCTTAACCATGAAATAAGAATTAGCTTTTTTTTCAGATGAGGAAACACTAAACTGTTAAATGTTGGCTTCGGGATTTAAACTTAGGTAGACTGGCTCCCATTCTCACAAATCATGCATGTAATTTTAGGAAAAGTTTTATCTCCCATATATTTAACATATTTCAGATATCCTCCTTCTTTAAGACAGAATACACACCTAATTTTTTTCTCTGAATTATTTTAGAGGTGTACATTACCATCTCTTTATAGTCACATTGCCTTAATGATCTTATAAGTGAGATAGATGCCATGGGTTTATTTGATCAATATATATGAATTACGCCTTTAGTGCCAAGTTTCCAGGTTTTTCATTCAAAAAAAGACTGAAACATAAATTATACAGTAATTTGTTTCCTTGCACCATCTAGTGGATTTAAATGACAACTGCGGCATTGCTATAAACGATTCACTAGTCAATCATGTAAGTCAAACTTTCAAACACATCCGGAGAACTGTTCCTAAAATGTTTCCAATCACACCACAACAGTGCATATTATTAAATTTTTCCGTTTTTCAGAGGATATCAGTTAAGCATGGCTGCTGAATTCATTAGCGAATGTTTAAATTATAAATAAAGTAACATAAAATAATATCCTCGCAATCGTTTAATAATTAGAGATAATGGAAGTCGTACACTAGGTTCATTGCGTTCCTTTCGACAAACTCAAACGCTCTCAAAGCCGCAGCGCGCTGAGAGGCTCCACGAGTCTGCGCGGAACCAGTGCGCAGGCGCTCTGAGGAGCGGAAGCGGGGAGGCGGGGCTAGGCTCGACAGGGGAGCGGAAGAGGCCTCGGCGGCTGGGTGAGGCGCTGAGACGGTTTGGCTGTGTGTCCTGGGCCAGGCGCAGCTAAAAGGCCCGCAACCCAGGGAACGCCAAAACAAACAGAAGGACTTGGGATTCCGGAGCAGTCGCCCCTGTTGCTGCTGCTGCCGCCGCGGACACCACCGACCCCGCTGCCAGAGGACTGGGCTCTGAAAGGCATCTAGGCCTAGGCGCGGCCCGCGGAGCCAGACGTGTTGCTGCCGTGAGTAAAACGAGCGCCCTCTCCGCAGTCGTTTACAAATTAAAATGGAGGAAATTTCGTTGGCCAATCTGGATACTAACAAGCTAGAGGCCATCGCTCAGGAGATTTACGTAGACCTGATAGAGGATTCTTGTTTGGGATTCTGCTTTGAGGTGCACCGGGCAGTCAAGTGTGGCTACTTCTACCTGGAGTTCGCAGAGACTGGTAGCGTGAAGGATTTTGGCATTCAGCCAGTGGAAGACAAAGGAGCGTGCCGCCTACCGCTTTGCTCCCTTCCCGGAGAACCTGGGAATGGGCCTGATCAGCAGCTGCAGCGCTCACCTCCGGAATTCCAGTAGCTGCAAAATGAGAGTCTCAAAGTGGCCAGGACAATAACAGACTGGTCCTGTGGCTTGGAGGAGTAAGCTAAGTAGAAAAAAAGTAGAAAAATCAGACAAAAGTTCTAATTCCCCTTGAAGATACTAGCATTTAAAAACCCAAAGTGGATAGTTTAGGAATCCTTTTTTTAAAGTGTATTACCTGGAGCAAGCTCTGAAGCCCTGGGCAGGAGGAGCTGCACAGCCTGCGGGCCATGCAGTGCCTGTTGAAATACACCAGGATGTGCGCAAGATCCTGTAGTGCCCCCCAGTGCACAGGTGAGCAGTTGTGTGTCCAGCATATAAAATTTTTGGTTCCTCAGCCTTTCTGTCTGCCTGATGTCAAGGGCTTCCTGGACAGTTTGGACATCACAGTCTGTCAGGCCGTAATCAGTGGCCTGCAGTGGGACTGCCCCTTTGATATCTGAACCTTTGATATGGGCTTCTCTGAGACAAGAAAATGTCAGGTGCAAGATCTGGATACTAACATTTTCAATTTGTGAAATCCAAGGAAAAGAAGTCTCAAGTGTGATAGGGAAGCTCTGTAGCCTTGACTCCAGCAAGAAGAAAAGGTCAAAACCACCTATTTCCCAAAAGTCCAGACTTTACAATGATTCAGCTGACTTGAGGACAGCGCCTAGCATTTGACTGAGCAGAGCCCTCTTCCTTGCCCTCCAACCTGGTGGCATAGGCTTGGCAAATGGACAACTTGGTTGTCCAGGCAGGCTGAGGATTCGATTATGATCCCCTGGGGAGGTAGCAGGGACTTCTGCAACTATGCACGATCTCTCAAACTTCAAGATTCATGTCTGGATGTATTATGCTGTGGACATAAGTTTAGTAGGGCAGTCACTTCCTACTCTGAGTTACTGGTTACCTAGCCAGTCCATGGGTATGACTTGGTCATTAAGCCAGTTCACTACCTGCCTCCCACCCTGGGGTCAGGACTGAACTATAGAAGAGCATCATGGCTGTGCAGGAGGCTATGGTTTGAAAACTGAGCCCAGAGGGCACTTTCAGCTGCCCCCAATAATGTGAATGGATTAGTGCTAGGAGCCAAGGAGCAGGACTGGATTATCTCATCTGACTGTGTGCAGAATCCTGTTGAATGTCCCTGTTTCTTTGGTTGGGTAGTCAGAACTCTGCTATGGTGAACATCCAGATTGTCACCACCTTCTCTCTGCCCCTCGAAAGGGGCAGTCCTTTCCACTTGGTCCCCTTTGGATCTTGACAAGAGGAGCAGTCCTTTTATTGTTAGATGTCAGAGAAAGACCTCCAGAATCTCCTGACTTTAGGGAATGGTATAGGGGAAGATGGGAAGTAAGAACCACATATCAAACTACCCTCCACTTTATTCCCTGAGCGAGGGTTTATGAAGTATAAAGGGGTGGGAGCCCCGAGGTGAGCAGAACGGTGCTGCTTTATTTGAAATGTTTTCTTACCTCATTCTGTGCCCCAGTAGGGGGTCCAGCCTCATCTGTCTGGCTTGGCCCCATGTTTCTCCTGTCCCTTGCTCCACTGCCTATCTGGTGCCCCAGGTGCTGCTTCCACTCCAGCTCTCACATTGACCAGTTTCAATTCAGCTCTTAATGCTCCTGCTTCTGAAGCCTGCCCAATTTCTTTTTTCTTGGCCTCTGTTTTTGTTTCTTTTTTCTTTCTTTCTTTTGTCTCTTGTTTTTGTAGAAGATTCAGAAGAGAATCTTTCTTATGGCTCCCTCTGTTGGGATTGGAATTGGAAGAGAACTTAATTTTTTGTATTTAAAATGCAGTATCATGCCTAAGCATTTCTCTTGTATAGGACTGCCTTGCTAGTGTGCCCTCTTGCTGTGTCTTACTTCATAAGGAGTTGTATCTTCCCACCTCCATTTCAGTACTGCTTGTTAGGACCTAAGCAGAAGAGCAGTAAAGGCTGATTGACACACAGGGGGATGGAGTTGGTCCTTATCCGTTCTCTAACCCTTGCTGTGCATGTATCGGACCTTATCCCAGAAGGTACTGTTTAGACTGTGTAGACTGATTTAGATTACATACTGTAGAGGATTAAGGAAACCATAGAGATTGGGCCTTGGAACTGTTACTGCCTTCTCCTAGAGTTGTCCTGATCAGGCTTGGGGCCTAGTTACAGATTAGTCTTAAAGAGTCGCAGTAACTTTTAAAAAAGTCAAACCTTGCAAGAGCTAAAATAATTTGGAGATATCTTTGCCCTTGACTTATAGACATCTAAGAGGATGAAGAAAGGAGAGTCTAAGTGAGACTCTGGCCTACTTCCTAACAATGTCTTGGAAGTGGGATGATAGTAAAGGAGAAAGGCCACGGTCCAATCCCCCTACCTTCAGATAGGGAACTCAAATCCTGAAATTACTGTTTTCTTTCTGGCCTTTTCTCCTGGTTAGAGGAGGAAGTGGGAAGTAGTTTTGAGTAATACTTTGTTCATATTACTCTCTTTTGTTTTGTTTTATTTTGTTTGTTTCTGACCCCTCTACCAGTAGGGCAATAGCCCCCTACCCTGGATGGGTATAAGGTGGGCTTGGTCCAACAGGTGCCCAGAGGGTACAGAGTCCTTTCTGGGGAGAGAATGCTCCCTACCATATAGTTGACAGTGGTTAGGAACTCTCCCTTTCCCTACCTATCTTCCTTTTAACAACAGAATTCCTGTTTTTCCCTTCTTGATTAAGTGTATTGATCACCCTGCAATCCTATTATGTATCTGAGTGTGTGTGTGTATGTATGTGTTATGGGGGAATGGGGGGTTCTTTAAAATTTCCGTGGTTTGTGGCTTTTTCTTCCATACATTAGTTCCCACCATCGCATGCCCAGGGACCACTGCCTGGCATTATCGCATGCTGGGATCATCGGGGGAGGGTAGTGAAGCTCACCACTGTCCTTTGTTTTGGAGATTCTTATTTTTGCATAAGTAGTCCATCCTATGCAGATAGCTGACTAACTGTATTCCCCTTTCCCCTATGGCTGCTGGTGTAAATAAACTGCATCTCCCCATTGGTAAACAGTAATAAACAAAATTTTAAAAAATGTCTATTTGGACTCTATATTCATCTTTTAAAACTGTATGTTTTCAGGTATCGACATAATAAGGTAAATGTTGAATTAATTGCTATTGAACCTTAATACTTTCTCCCTAACAGGAGTTCTATCAGAATAGAGAAACTGTCCACCCTTGTTTCTCAATTTGGCCTGCAAATTTAACTGTATCATACAGTGAAAGAGTCAAACCATATACAATCATCCCTTTTCCATATGAGGTAAGAAGGTGGTAAAGTAAGTCCAGTGCTGTCAATAAAAGCCCACACTTTCTTTGCACACATTAATAAGTAAAATTGCCTTCTCTTAAGACCTATCTGAAGTGTTGTAAAGTTTTTCTTATAATTTTTTAAAAGAGTTTTATGAATAAACCATTTATGTGCTAAAAGCACAATAGTTACTAAATTTATTTTCATGTTGGTTTTAATTATGGTTAACGAATTGCCAGTTTTCAAGTCAGCGAGAGATAATACCAGATTTCAGAAGTTTTTCTCAGCTGTGAAAGATAGTTCCATTTGAATTGAACTCAATATATCCTAGTATGTACATTTTACCATCTATTTAAGCTAATATCCTTGCTCTCAAAAGGTAAGTGATTCACAGCAGACAATGATTCTGCCTTTGTAATTTTTTTCTCAATACTTAAAAAAAACTTACCTCAACAATTTAGATCTTTCATTTCATTTTAATATTAATTCTGAACTTTTCATCCAATTCCTAACCCACAGTTTGAATACTTTCCCTAGAAACTACTTAGTGATCCTGTGTCCTAATAAGTCTCTTGCTAAGTGTTCTAATTTATTAAAGTTTCATATTGGAAATAATATTGAGATTAATAAAAATTTCAGAAATGGGTCCAGAGAAGAATCTCTGACTCAATAGGATACCTCAGGGAAGCTTATAGATGTGTAACATGGTATTGAGTCTCTAGGAGCACTCAATGTACTTGTCACTGTCCAGTTTAAATAGACCTGGGCCAACGTGGTGATTTGGGAAAACTTAAAAATTTGACGTGTAAAACCCATGATGCAACCGTAGCAAGAGAAATTCTTCAAATGAAATTTCACCAAGATTATTTTGCCTTAAGTAAGATTTCTACTACTTTTATTAAAATTCACTGTCGGGATCTACTATCAATTAGTTTTCAAATGCATCTGCAGCAAATCCTTTTGGTTCCTATTTTGTAGGTTTGGAGTTTAATATATTTAGTGCTAAGCTAATTAGTTTTCTAAAAAGATAATTGCAAGACCCATGCTTTACCAAATACTTGACAATGGGACTTTGAAGGTTATTATGTTTTCTAATTAGTATGCTCTTTAAAGAAAAAAAAAAAAAGAAAAAACACATCGCATACCTTTTAACTACCCATATTTAACTTCCTAGATTTAGCATTTTAACTACAGCATGTAGCATCAGATCAAGAACCTGATAAATGATTTCTTGATGTTGACAAAGACAAAATGAAGTATGCTGAAGTAACTAAAAATTCAGGAAGAACTTTCTTTGCACACATTAATAAGTAAAATTGCCTTCTCTTAAGACCTATCTGAAGTGTTGTAAAGTTTTTCTTATAATTTTTTAAAAGTTTTATGAATAAACCATTTATGTGCTAAAAGCACAATAGTTACTAAATTTATTTTCATGTTGGTTTTAATTATGGTTAACGAATTGCCAGTTTTCAAGTCAGCGAGACATAATACCAGATTTCAGAAGTTTTTCTCTGCTGTGAAGGATTATGAGCTCTCTGATTTTCATTTATTTACCAAAAGATGCCCTTAATGTTGCGTTGGAGGACAGCATTAGAAGTGATGTTCCTATTCAAAAAGGTTTTGCGGATAAACCTTAAACTCTTGGGATTTTTTTGTTTGTATTTTCCATTTTGAAAACATTTTCAATCGTATATTTCTTGAGACTCATTGGAAATATGTGAGCCAAAAAGTAAATACTAAATTGATTTTAGAGATGAAAAAAATATCTTCAGCAGCAGTGACTTGCCCATAGTTCAAAATGCAAAAATTTGCAAGTGGTGTAAGCAAAAGTAGAATGCTGGTGTTGTGACTCCTAGGTCAGTGGTCTTTGTTGAAGCAGTGGAATGATAACTAAAAACAAAACAGAATGAAAAGTCCATGATTCTTATGAACAACCTTAGGGCAATGAATTTGAAAACAGAAAAAAGGGAAGTCTATTTTAAAATAGAACTCAAAAGTAACTCAAGGAATTGTAAATTTTTTAAGTAAATTAATACACTATAACTTTTAAAACACCACACAATTAGAAATTATAGACAATACAGCAAATGAAACAATGACGAAAACATAGGCAAAATAGTATCAAAATAGATTCTTTTCATTTGGATGTTAGCAAACCAACTCCTTTAAAATAACAAAAGTAAACGTCAGCAAGTCAGGTTAATCACGGGATGGCAAGATTTCAGCTCAAAGTCATCACATTATCATTAGAGAAAATCCATGTGAAAATTTGAATTGATACTGAAAAATAGTTTGAAAAAATTCAATATGAATTATTGCCTAAAAAAAGACATTAACAATATAGAAACAAAAGTTCAAGAACTTGTACACACTGCAAAAGGGTATGTACCAAAAATCTACACCGATTACTATGCTTAATAATGAATACTTGGAAGCACTCCCTTTAAAAGCAGGAATGGAAGAAACAAAATTTTTACTGTTCTAAGATGATAGTTACATGAACAATTTTATAGAATCTAGAAACAGTTGTTCTCAGGTGACATCTACATCTACATGGATAATTTTATAGAATCTACAAACATGCCATTGAAAGTAGTGAGAAAATTTAGCAAAGTTACTGGATATAAGATCAATATCTAAAATCAGAATACCAACATTTAAAAAGTGTTATTAAATTTAGATTGTAATTCAACACATTATAACGGTCGTATGAAATAATATCACAAGAAATGTGTAAGATTTTATAAAGAAAATAATATTTTCTAATATGTTGGGAAAATCCCAAGTAAACGGAGAGGATGTTCACGTATAGAAAATGCAATCAGTATCGCTCCAAATATGTGAATTAGAAGCAATCTGTATTACAATCCAAAGAGATGTGCTCATGGAACTTGACAAATTAATTTTAAGATTTATGTGAACACCAGATGCTAGAATAGACAAGATTTTTTGACAAATGTATATTGTAGTTTTGGTGCAGAAACATAGGAATGGAATAGAGTTTAGAATTGGAAACACACAGATTACACGTTTATGTCTTCTTGATGTGTGATTAAATTTGTATTATAATCAGTGGAATATAAACCAATATATTGTTCTGGAATAGATTATCCATGAATAAATAATAAAACTGTGCTCAGACGCAAAATTAATTCCTATATGGATTAAAGATTTAATGTGTAAAAGTAAAATGTCAAAACTTTCTAGAAAAAATATAGGAGGATATGTTCATAATTGTGTGTAAGGGTAAAATTTCTTAAAAGTACAAAACATAGAGAAAAGATTGATATATTGGACCATAAGAAAAATAGAACTTTCTGTTCATTAAATCATATGGGTTTGAAACAAACAAATGAATAACCCAATGTGCTAGTTGTTTAGTTCTTATAACTGATAAAAGATTATTAACAAAGTAGATGTACAATTGCCAAGTGTACAAAGTAAAAGAACAACTCATTCTTACAAAAGAAATATGAATGACTAAAAGTTGTAAAAGTTCACTTAGGTTCAAAAAAATGCAAACTAAAACAAAATACCAATTTACCCTACTCAGTATGATTAAGTTTTTTTTTTTAAATGGTGATGACATCAACTCTGAAAGGCATATGGAGCAATTAAAACACATAAACTGCTAGTGGTCTGTAAATTGGTTAAAAAAGAATTTAGAAATATCTACTGTGGTTGAAGACAAAAGTAACCAATACCTCAATATTTCTACCTGTTGCAGCATTATATGTAATAGGAAAAAGTTCAAAGCAATATACCCACTGGAAATATATATAGTCACTATACAGAAGTGAGAGTAAATTAACCAGAGCTGTAAAAATAAAATAGTAAAACATATTTTACTTTGCCCCATTTCATTTGATGTTTAACAATAAGCAAGTCAATGCTATGTATTGTTTAAATAATTGTGTATATGTAATAAAAACTATACCAAAAATATTGGATCAGACCTCCACTTTCATATTTATGGTCATGTAGATAGCAGACTAATTGATATAGATCATCTGTGTGCTAAATAAATTGCGGTAAAGATACTCTTAAATGCATTACTATCTTCCCAAAGAAGTAAAGGAAATACTCAGAATACCCATGGCTGTCTTCTAACGCACACACACCCCAAAGATACAAATGAAAACAGAAAAGGAAAGTGCACTGGGAAAAATATAGATACCATATGGGAATGGGAGATTAGGTCCTGATCATCACAAATTGAAACTGTAAATACAAGACACCTGAAATAAGGTTTGTATCTTTGGTGAAAGGATGGGCAGAGTAAAACTAGATAGATTGATAAATGATTGATTAATGGGTGGATACATAAGAGAAACCTTCCTTACTTTAGAGAGGACAGATGAGAAAGAAAGACTCTGCTATTGCCGGAGGTGGAATGAATTGACTAAAATAATAACAACCATGCCATTATCATCAACATTTACTTTGAGAATGTGTACCCATACACTTGGTTTCACATAGCTACCCTACCCTACCAGTCAGAGAAATTTGACCTGAGAATTATATAATGTATTGAAAATGATACTATACCTCTTGGCTACCTGACAAAATTTTGTTCCTTCAGCATTTTCACAAAACATAAGTTTGCAATAAAAGAAGCATCTGTTTCTTTAAAGATTTCATTTATATCCATCATACTTTGTATCTTATAAGTCTGTTTACAAGAAAGGAATTCTAGCTCTACAGTTTGTTATTTCTGCTGACTCTACATAATTAGAACTTTCTTATAAATAGAATTATTAGATATAGAATATGGCCATAAAGGAAATATGTACGTTAATAAATGGAATTTTAAACATGAGCAAAGAACAGGAGAAAATAATGCAGTTTTAAAAATGAAAGTAATAGAATTAAAAGTGAAAAGAATGTATGCCAAAAAAAATTAACCTCATTGTATAGGTAAAATATCAGTTTAATCAAGCTGGAAAAAGAAGGAATTAATCAGAATGAAGCAGTTCATGCACAGCACAGTAGTTGTGTTGCTTCCTTGTCTCCCAGTGATAAACCTATATGCCATTTTTTAAATAAAATAGATAATCAAAAAGTGAAAGTGCAGCAAAGAAAAAAGTGATAACACTTGAATTGCAATTGAATGTAATTGGAAGATGACTGATCTTCGGAATGGTGACACAACATTCTGGAGGCCCAAGATATACAGCCAGAAGAACTCAATCAATGAGAAAATTGGGCGCAATGAAAAAATAAAGACATTTCAGAAGAAACAAAGCTGTCAATAAACAACATTAGGTGTAACGTCAGATATTTCAAGATACTGAAAGTGCACGGGGTAAGTTCTGGCGAGCGCGGTGGCTCAGGCCTGTAATCTCGGCACTTTGGGAGGTCGAGTCGGATGGATCATTTGAGGTGAGGAGTTTAAGACCAGCCTGGCCAACATACCAAATACAAAATACAATGTAAAAATACAAAAGTTAGCCAGGCATGGTGGTGTGTGCCTGTAATCCCAGTTACTTGGGAGGCTGAGGCAGGAGAATCACTTGAACCTGGGAGATGGAGGTTGCGGTGAGCTGGGATTGCACCACTGCACTCCAGCCTGGGTGACAGAGTGAGACTCAGTCTTAAAAAAAAAAAAAAAAAATTATGCTGACAGAATTCTAGATTCCTGTCCCCTGGTTATTCAACCAAATAGTAATCTGCTGTGAAAGGATTTTGCAGATGTAATTAAAGTCTCAAGTCAGTTGACCTTAACATATGGTGATTATGCAGGTGGCCTTGACCCAATCACATGAGCATTTCAAAATCAGAGTTTTCTTCATCTAGTAGTGGAAGAAGACAGTTTTTTAAGTGTGAGAAAGATTCAATGCACCGTTGCTTTCTTTGAAGATGGACTGGGCCACGTGAGAGGAATGTGGGTGCATCTAGGAGCTGATAGTGGCCTCCAGTTTACAGATAGCAAAGAAATAGGGATATCAGACCTAAGGCAATAATAGGTTGTGGATTGAATTCTGCAAAAAACAAACAAACAAACAAAACCCTGAATGAGCTTGGAAGCAAATTCTTTGCCAGAGCATCCAGATAAGAGCCCAAACTAGCTAACACTTCATTGTCAACCTTATAAGACCCTTAGCACAAAGCTCAGCCTAGCAGACTGTGACTTTAGAACTAGAGAACTGTGAAAAAATAAAGGAAGGTTGTTTTAAGAAGCTAAGTTTGTGATGTCATTATGCAACAATAAAAACCTAATACAGTCATAAGCTGATTCAGATTTAGGATTATGACAATTCACCAAGGCACAGAAAAGATGCTTGCTCTGTGTCTTGATTTACATTTGAGAATATGAGAAGAAGGCTAGCAACGTTCAAACTGTGTGTGTGTGTGTGTGTGTGTGTGTGTGTGTGTGTGTGTGTGACAGAGTTTAGTTCTGTCACCCAGGCTGAAGTGAAGTGGTATGATCCCAGCTTACTGCAACCTCCATCTCCCGGGTTCAAGTGATTCCGGTCAGTTCAAACTATTCTTGATAAATTTTGTACAAATAAAATACATTTATTCTCAATGTTTCTAATGTTGAAAATCACAGTGTATGTAAATACTGCTTTTATTTTTCTTTTATTTCCCCTTACATTCATCACGTTTATCATGTGTATTAATAAGAAAATTTTCAATATTGCAACAATATTATTTTGTTGCAATACTGTCACCAAATGATCTTACTTATTCCTGTTTATTATTAACATTGCTTTGCACAATTTTGGTTTGCATGGTCATTTTTATAGTCCTTCACACCGTGCAAAACTAGGGTTGACTATATCACTATTATTTATTTTCTTAAATATTTCAAGAGATATTAATACTGTATCTCTTCTGTTGAATTAATTCCAAGTTAAAAAAAAATAGCAGTGAAGTAAACACTATTTTGCAGTGATAACTTGGGAGGTTTAGCTTGAAACTCAAAACATATGAGTCCCCAGATAGCACTGATAGAAGAAGAAAATAAGGAAAGCAGTTTGTAGCAAAAGGAAAGAAGAATATAGACTAAATAGGGCATATTTAACCAAGAATCAAGAAGAGGAGAAAGGTAGTACGGTATCTGATTAATGAAAAATCTAAGTGAATTACATGAATGAGAAAAGTACAAAGTATAAGAAGAAGGAAAAGTTTGTAGGTATTGTACTCAATTATATGCATTCTAATCTTCATCCTTTCATTTATTACTAGAGTGAATTTGGGAAGGTAAGTTACTTTTTATGAATTTCAACTTTATAAAATGGAGATAGCAATGTACTTCAGTGTTACGTGACCTACTGCATGTAAGTTCAATCTAGTTGGAGTAATGAGTGGTGATAAAATAAGGCTTTTTTGAGAAGATGGTATTTAAACTGAGAACTGAAGGATGACTTGCCTAGGCAAAATTTGTCAGAGTACATGGAGAGTGAATCAAGGGTGGTATGTAAGAGAGGGATGGAGGTGAGGAAAAGGATTTAAAGCTAGTACGTTAGAGATAACCACTTAAATTGAAAATTTAAAGCTCTGAAGAAATGATCATGCATCTTGGATATTTAAAAACTCTGTTTTTAACATAAATTGATATGTCTTCTCTATCCCTATCAGGAGGTTTCAGGATGATGTTTAATGGTATTGTCAATAGATGGTGATATTTATAATTGGCATAAACTCCTTACTAGGATCTTGTCAGGTAAGTAGATAGGTCGTAATTAGGAATATAATTCCAAAGGGCCTAAAAGGCAATCTCTCATTAATACAAAAACACTTTATACCTGCCAGGTTAATCTTAATTTTCAAGATGAAGTGCTGTCTTAAAGACACAGTGACCTCCCCACTTTTAATGTGCTTTTATTTCCTAAATTTACTCTTCCACTTCATTCTCCTCAGTCTCCCAGCTCTCACCATTTTCAGACACACACACATACACACACACATGCATGCACAACAGAGACATGCACACAGGAACGACATATAACTTTAAATCAAGCCCTGAGGTCCTCTCAGTTCAGAGTAATGTTAGCTAATCTGCTTTTGCTCTTGCTGCTGTATGATTATTACAGTTCAAGGATTTACTTGCACTCTAGCCACTTTTGCAGTTTGAAGGTGGATTAGTGTTGCCCTCTTACTTAAGTACTTCTTTTACAGCTAAACTTGCTTTTTGAATTTAAACTGCTTGTGTTATTTCTGCTTGATAATGGATTCAACAATGACTCAAAAATTGATTTAGATTTTGTGTAATAGATTGGAAATAACAAGCTTAGTCTTGATTTTACAACAAACTGTGTGACCTCAGTCAGATAACTTCATCTCTTTGGGCCAAGATTTCTTATTGATAACAGATAAGCTTGAATAAAACAATGTCTTAATTCCATTCAACACTCTATGAGTCTATGAGCTAAAAAGTTGGACAATCACTGCCAAAACCATCATATTCCCAAGGTTAGCTTACGATCTAAATACACAGACTTTATTATAGTTAGATTATTTTTATATTGTTCTAGGACTTTGCTTCAGACTCTTATGACCGCTTTGATTAGAAATATATCTTTCTAAACAAGGATGTTATCTTTGTTTCAGATTTATGTATCCAAGGGCAAGCTAGATATCTCCAATTATAGGTATCACAGGAAACTCACATCTCATATTATGCAAAACTGAAGCCTGGAGAGCCTATGCCCTGGTGAATTTTATTCATTCTAAATGTTAAGAACTGCTCTCCTAGAGAGAAAGCAAAAAATAACTTTATGTTAATCCTATCAGTCCCCAGAAGGACATTCCTAGGATGTTAGAGACCTAGGACAATTGGTTTTCTTTTCTGGCTGAGTTCCTATACATGTAAACTGTTTGACTTAAAAATGTATTACAAAATTAATAGAACATGTGATAGTGATTTATTGATAAATATTTAAAATAATAGATAGAGAAAGGCTAACTTCATCTTTCTTTATTGCCCAATTGGTGCATGAGGATTTCATATTATTAAGAAAATATTGATTCTTATTTGGTCCAGGAATCATTGCTTCCTGTTCTTTATTGCAAATGTACTATTACCCATTAATTTCATATCTCTCACTGCAAGAAAAGGTAGCATGCTATTTTGCTCAAAATGACATTGCTTTTTGGACTCTTGTTCATATTGAAATAATATAAATGTCTTGCCTCTGCGATTTCCTAATACCCTTGATTTAATGCTTATTACATTATTCATGATGTGGAATCATCTGCCATACAACTATGAACATTCTCTTCCAATGGCTGTCTCAAAGTTTGTTAATATGTTTTGTTGGTTATGATCACCAGTGTTAAGTTTTACCTATGATATACAGTGAAATTTGTGCAATAATTAGATGTATGGATATATTAAATTTACCAAAAGGAAATTTATATAGTGTAAATGTAGAACAACACATCTTCCAGTAGCATTGGAAGAGTTCTCAAATTCTTCAGGCCATAGCCTCTAAATTGGTAGGGTGCAATATTTTTCAATGTTCACCAAATCATACCTACCACTCCAACGCATGAGTAGGGTGGATAAGTGAGGGAGCCCTCAGTAGAGAGAGAGCAGCAGTCTTGTTCATACAAGGAGGATCCATTCCACGTACTGTAAGGCTGAAGATCATGCCAAGAGAACGTAAGGCCACCACATAAATTGGAGGCAAAAGAGAACAACTATCAGAATTGCCATTAGGATTATACAGTTATAGCTTTAAAAGCCCCTGGAGAAGATATATGCAACCATCCCTGGAGAACTGCCTGACATGCTGAAGGAGTTTGGGGTAAGCAGCTGGGTTGCCAGCAAGAGGAGCAACAGTGGATGCTACAAGGTTAAAAACTACTGCTGCTACCCCTGCCATGTTCTGATGGTAAAGAAAAGAGACAACCCTATAACTGGAACAGACACCAAGAGGGACAAGAGCCAATACATAGCTCTCACATACTTGGTTTGAGTCCAAGTATTGGCATTGGACCAATGGTAGGCTAGAGCCCTGAACTTGCCATGCCCATGAGTGACTGTCACATCAAATCAATATGACAGTACCTTTCTGGCTACATAATCTTGTATAATCCAAATAAAACAAAAATTCTACTCTGGGTAGCAGGAACTGGGGTCAGACCACAAGTACTGAGCGCCTTAAGACATACCCAATGTAGAGGGTTCTGATGATTAATTTTGTATGTAAGCTTCTGTAGGCAAAAGGATGTTCAGATAGCTAGTACAACATTATTTCTGAGTGTGTCTATGAGGGTGTGTCCTTAAGAGATTAGCATTTGAATCACTAGACTAAGTAAAGAAGATCCACCCTTACCAATGTTGACAGGCATCATGCAATCCTTTGAGTGTCCAGATAGAACAGAAAGGTGGAAGAAAGGTGAATTTTGTTTTCTTGAGCTTGGATTCCTGCCCTCAGGCAACCTGTCCTCAGATTCAGTGTTGCTGGTTCTTGGGCCTTTGGACTCTGAAACTTACACAATTCGCTTCCTGATTCTCAGGCCTTGATCCTTCATTTTCTAGCCAGAAGTTATACCATCAACTCCCTTGATTCTCAGACCTTTGGACTTGGACTGAATTATATCATCAGCTTTCCTGGCTTTCTAGCTTGCAGAGAGCATATTGTGGAACTTCTTTGCCTCTATAATCATATGAGCAAATTTCCATTATAAATCTCTTACATATCTGTATGTATCCTATTAGTTCTTTTTATCTGGAAAACCTGACTAATGCAAGGGTCAAAGATCATACTGCAAGGATCTGGTCCAGGATGGTACTGCCACCCTTGACTACTCCTAGGTATTGGAGGGGGCTTAGAACATTTTGAAGAAAGCACCCCGATGCACCAGGAATGCCCTCAGATGTGGGCCTAGAACAAGGACCCACTTTTTCAGACTAAGTATGGTCCCAAACCACCAGATAAAAGTTGTTTCTTTCTGGTTCTATCTCTTAATATTTACTTCATTCTTTTTCCATTCAATGACAGCTCTTCTATCACAAGCTGTATACTGTACACTTCAGGAAAAATAAATGTATGTGGCTTTTTGTTTGTTTGTTTGTTTTTGGTTCTCTAAAATTCATGGCTTTGCTCCTTTTGCCCTAACTTACTTTCTGTCCCTTAGCTTAGCTAACTCTTAAATATTTTTTTAAGTTTCAGTAAACATGGAATGATTTTGGAAACTTCGTTAAAATTACATGTGTTTGGGTTTATTTCTGGACTTCTATTTCTATTCCATGGGCCTGTATGTCTGTCCTTATGTCAGTATAACAATGTTTTGATTACTATAGCTTTACAGTAAGATTTTAAATCAGGAAGTGAAAGTCATTCTACATTGATTTTCTATTTCAATAGTGTTTTGACTATTTGGAGTCCCTAATTTGAATATATGTTTTTACATTTCAGCAAAAAAGGCCATTGAAATTTACAGAAATTATATTGAATCTGTATCTCACTTTATGGGGAAAGAATAGTTTCTTCCACAAATTTTGCTGCTACAACTGGATAACCACACACAAAGAATAAAGTTGGACCTCTAGATTCTTTTGTTCTTTGCCTTTCGGTCTTTGTATCTTCTTTTTGTTGTAGGGCAAATGACTATTCAAGCTCCTTGTTGCCATGATTTTAACTTGGTGTTCACCGGAGTGAAGGCCTTAAGTTATTCTGGATAGTAACTATCAACATAAGATTGCAAATATTTTCTCGCCCAGCCCCTTTTACAGTTTTAATGGTCTTTTGATACATGTTTTAATTGTTGTAAAGCTCAAAATTATCGTATTTCTGTTGTGCGATTCGGTGCCTACCAAAATACTGCTAATCAAGTTTATTATTTACCAGGGGCCAATTTGCTTGTTTTGTGTGTTTGTTGGTTTGTTTTATTGGAAAAATATGAAACTAAAAATTGCCTCAAAATGGATCAACACCCACATGTAAGAGGTAAAACGAGTTGTGGAGAAGGACAGGTGTGGGGCCAGGTGCAGTAGCCTCATGCCTGTTAATCAGTACTTGAGCGCAGGCAGGCAGGGCACAAAGGTCAGGAGATCGAGACCATCCGGCGAACACAGTGAAATCCGTCGTCTGACTAAAAGACAAAAATTAGCTGCGTGTTGGCAGGCACCTGTAGGCAGCTACTTTTAAGGGGAGGCTGAGGCAGGCAGAAATGATGTGACAGGGAGCAGAGCTTGCAGCTGGGAGTCGAGGATAGTGGCCACTGCACTCCAGCCTGGGCCAATCAGGAGAGAGACCCGTCTCAAAAACAAACAAACAACAACAAACAAAAGAATGCCACCCCGTAAATCATCAAACTTCAGATTTAGCCAATAGATTCTTAGCAAGGTATGGCCACCACAAAACTAAGCAACAAAACAGAATAACTAGATTAAATTTGACTTTAACAAAATTTAAATGCTTATCAAAGAGACATTTAAACATGTAAAAAGACAACCAGAGAATGGGGGAGAAATATTTGCAAATCTTATGTCTGATAAGTTTTGCCTTATCGACAGTAACTATATTAAAGAACTGCTTACAACTCAAAGCACAAAAAGGATGAACAACCAAGCTTAAAAACATGGAAAAAGGACTTGAATGAGTCATTCCCTAAAGAGATTACAAGACCTGAAGGCAAAGGAACAAAATTGTTCAACTTCATTGGTCATTAAAGAAATGCAATCCAAACCACAATGAGATACCACTTCATGCTCACTAGGATAGCTTTAATAACACACAAACAAACAAACAAACTGGGAAATAAATATTGATGAGAATGTGGATAAGTAGGTTGTGTGGCGCATTGTCAATGGGAATGTAATATGATACAGGCACTGTGTAAAATACTTCGTGGTTCCTTAAACAGTTAAACATGGAATTACCATATGACTCAGCGATTTCACTCTTAGGTGTATATACCCAAGAGAAATAAAAGTATGTGTCCACACAGAAACTTGTGCACAAATATTCATAGCAGCATTATTCATAATAGCCAAAAGGTGAAAACAATCCAAATGTCCATCAGGGTGGATGAATGGATAAATACATTGTGAGATGTATATATATATATATATACACACACACACATACACACACACAATGAAATATTAATTAGCCATGAAAAACAAGTCCTGACAGGGCTACAATTTAAATGAACCATGAAAACATTATGTCAAAGAAACCAGACAGAAAAGGCTTCATATTATGTGATCCTTTTAAAGTGATATATCCAGAATAGGTGAATCTACAGAGACAGAAAACAGTTGAGGTTACTAAGGAATCAGAAGTGGGGAAAATGGAGAGTGATTATTTAACAGAATGTTTTCTAGGGTGATGAAACAGTTTTAAAACTAGAGAGAGCTAGTGGTTGTACAACAATGTGAACACAGCAAATGTCAGTGAATTGAGTACTTTGAAATAATTAAGTGTATGCTATGTGAATTTCACCTCAATAAAAGAACAACAACGAAAAGGTACCTCACGTATTACCTGTACCAGAAACCATACCTAGAAAGCAGCCTGGATTAGTTGGTCCTACTCATGGCTTCTGTCATATTCCTTGCCTGTCACCATATAACTCCTTGTAAAATTGTGTTGTAATATTATTTTAATATATCAATTTACATATATATCATATGCTAGATTATAAATTCTTGAGGGTAGAGACCATATCTTACTCTGAAAGTTACCTGGTGCCTCACAAATAGTAAGTACTCAATGTTTAGTTTACTTTGATGGTATCCAGGCTGCTAACATAAGATATATCTTTAAAATAGTTTGTCTAGGTTGTTTTAGAAATCTAATCATTGGTTAAATATTTCACTTGAATTCTATTGATTTTCCTGTAATTAGACTCCCTGAGTCTATCTTTTCTGGCTACTATGGTCTTTTATTATTTGGCTGCCTGTTTATTCTCTGATTATAAAAATTTAAAAAAAACACATGTGGCTTATATTTGTCAAATGTTGCTGCATAATCTTGAATGATGTGCCTTTACATATTTATACCTTGCACTACATAATAAGTTTGTTATGCTATAATGCAGAGCTTTTTTGAATTATCATCATTTAAGTCCCACTTCCAATAATGAGTATGAAACCTCAAGATCCATCTGTTTATTCCTTATGATAGAAACACCATTGCAGTCACATTGTTAAGTATACAAATGCTCCTTGACTTACAATGGGGTGATGTCCCAATAAACTCATCATAAGTCAAAATTATACTAAGTAGAAAATTTTTTCAAAACACCTAAACTACTAAACATCATAGCTTAGCTAAGCCTGCTATAAGAGTGTTCAGAACACTTATATTAGCCTACAGTTGGACAAAACATCCAACAAAAGTCAGTTTTATAATAAAGTATTAAATGTCTCACGTAATTTATTGAATTATCTACTGGAAGTAAAAAATAGAATGGTTGTATGAGTACTCAAAGTACCATTTCTACTGAATGCAAATTGCTTTCACACCATTGGAAAGATGAAAAATCATTAAGTTGAATCATCATAAGTCAGGGAATGTCTAGACTTACAGAAAAATTGGAAATTAACATTTTTTTGGTTAATACATAGTGAAAACAAAAGGAAAAATATTATAACTATTACAAATATGTGATGTCATTGTTAATATTTTTCCAAAGGCAGCACCCAGATATGTATCCTACACAAGAACTATTTTTTGAGAATTAGTCTCAATTCTTCAGCTAGCTTAAGTTTGTCTTTTATGTTCTATATTCTGTATTACCAATTACTAAATCTTAATACTTTCCTCAGTGAATTGCATGCACATTTAGTTCTTCTTCTCTCCCAGTATCAGTCTGTGCCAGTCATACCTAGATTACCAATATCTACTTCTAATTAATCTTAATCGTTTCATCACCCATTTATCAAATCAGAAACCTACTCCTACTATTTTCTGAAATATAAAATCAAGATACTTTAAACTCACATAATTCTTCACAATCTGATTCTATAACATCTCTTTAAGTTTTTTCAACTTCAGCATTCATTATTTTCTCCAAAACTTTATTCTCAAATGTTCCTCTCTTCATTTATTTTTCTTTTTTATTATACTTTAAGTTCTAGGGTACATGTGCACAATATGCAGGTTTGTTACATATGTATACACGTGCCATGTTGGTGCGCTGCACCCATTAACACGTCATTTACATTAGTATATCTCCTAATGCTATCCCTCCCCCCAACCCTCACTTCACAGCAGGTCCCGGTGTGTGATGTTCCCCTTCCTGTGTCCAAGTGTTCTCATTGTTCAATTCCCACCTATGAGTGAGAACATGCGGTATTTGGTTTTCTGTATTTGCGATCGTTTGCTGAGAATGATGGTTTCCAGCTGCATCCATGTTCCTAAAATAATGTCTGTTGACTTCCAGGACATTCTCCTACCCTCCCTAATGTCTCATTTACCTGGCATGTATAGGTAAGTACCCTCTGTATGGCCTCATTCTTAATGACTTGATATATAAAGTTACACCTTTTAATGACCAAACCTGAGTTCCTCCACTTTCTCAACTCTAGTGTTCATATGTCCAGACTCCATGTCAGTTACTCACAAATCAACCATGTAGTGATTTTCATCAGGATTCAAAACTCTTCAATATTCGATATCATACAATTTTAAATTCTGATATTCTGTTATCCTTCCACATCAAATTCTGATCATATTCTCTATTCTTCTACATCTCTAGTATAATTTTAGTCTTATTCAGGCAAATGGCCAGATGGAAGTTTTGGCTTACGATTCATTAGAAATATGAATGTATTGCCTCCGTTTTTGGACAATAGGGCCCATCAGGCACACTGAGGCCAAGGCCATTATATAACCAAGCTATAGTTTATTAAGATGGTTAGGTACAATAGTGGATGTGCAGAATAAACTTGTCAAACTTTTGAATAAAATATGTCCTATCATCTATATGGGAAGGCCAGCCCCTTTAAACCAGCCAACTAAATTATATTTACCCACTGTCATAAAGTCTGATCTTATGTTTCATTTCAGATAAATATGTTAAAACACATTTTGATAAATACTATGTAAAACACTGAGAAAAAAGAAGTTATTAAACCTCTCTGGTATGCTAGATACTAAAAACATTTCACTTAATAATAAATAATGTGGACATCATATAATTAATTGTTCTATTTTCTATCAAGTTGTGAAAGTGGGATAATGGATTCCTCACTACCTAATTTTTCATAGTTAAATGTAATATTTAGCTAATATAATATAAAGTATGACAATCTTTTGGAACATTTATATAATTTATCCTGTTTGTTAAGTGGCACAGCGATTTCTATATCACAGCTAATTGTTTGAGTTTGGAGTAGTTATGGAATAAAAAGTACTCTATCAAATATAAATATATTAATAAAGCTTCATTAGACCAGGGCACTTGTCACCTTCTTCACTGTAGCCCATCCCTTCTACTCAATAGACAATGTCCATATATTCTTTGTGTTAGCATAAGATAGCACTATTTTACTTTTCAATATGTTGAGATTATTATGAATAAAGTAAAAAAATGACGAAAAAGCATATTTTCATGATTTTGCAATTGGTAAATCACTTTATTTATGATCAACTTGAACATGAATATTTTCACCACTTTTAAATATACTTTCACAAGTGGTGATAGGTTTTGTGTAAAATAAAAGACATTTTCACTGCCTTCATAAAAGAGATTTTATTGTTAAGAAAACATGAAAATGTAACGCCGGAATAACCTTGCTGAAATAGTATTTTATTATTTTATAGTTATATATGTAATTATTTAACATTCTCTGTATATTTTTATGCATATATTTTTATATACACACATCATTTTGTTTATACCATTTGTATTTAAATACATGAAAAGCACTTTCTTCTTCTGCATTAATGTTGAAGAAAACTAGAGGAATAAGTGTGAAAAGGAATATATATTAGCTATATTACTTACATGATAAAGACAGTTTTATTTTTCTTGGGAAAATAAGTGGTTATATGTCAATTTAAATTCCACATAAAATTTCTGATATATTCTTGATATTTCCATGACTATGTATTAGTTCATTTTCACACTGCTATAAAAAATACCTGAGACTGGGTAATTTATAAAGGACAGAAGCTTGATTAATTCACAGTTCTTCATGGCTGGGGGGGCTTCAGGAACCTTACAATCATAGCAAAAAGTGAAGGAGAAGCAAGTACCTTCTTCACAAGGCGGCAGGAGAGAGGGAGAGTGTGAAGGGGAAATTTCCACTTTTTTTTTTTTTGAGACAGAGTCTCTCTCTGTTGCCCAGACTGGAGCACAGTGACGTGATCTCGGCTCACTGCAAGCTCCGCCTCCTGGATTCATGCCATTCTTCTGCCTAAGCCTCCCAATTAGCTGGGACTACAGGCACCCATCACCATGCCCAGCTAATTTTTTGGTATTTTTACTAGAGATGGGGTTTCACCATTGTTAGTTAGGATAGTCTGGATCCCCTGACCTTGTGATCTGCTGACCTGGGCCTCCCAAAGTACTGGGATTGCAGGCTTGAGCCACCGCGCCTGGCTGAAGCTTCCACTTTTAAAACCATCAGATCTTGTACGAGCTCTCTCATTATCACAAGAACAGCATGGGGGAGATTGTTACCATGATCTAATCACCTCCCATCAGGTTCCTCCACTGACACATGGATGTTACAATTAGAGATGAGATTTGAGTGGAAACACAGAGCCAAATCATTTAATTCCACCTCAGTCCATCCCAATTCTCATGTTTTTTTCACATTTCAAAACCAATCATGCCTTCCCAATAGTCTCCCAGTGTCTTCACTCATTTCTAATAAGTTAACTAATGCTTAAGCATTAACTTAAAAGTCCAAGTCCAAAGCCTCATCTGAGACAGGGCAAGTCCCTTCCACCTGTAAGTCTGTAAAGTCAAAAATGAATTCATTACTTCCAAGGTACAATGGGGGTACAGGCGTTGGGTAAATGTTTCCATTCCACATGGGAGAAATTGCGAAAACAAATGGACCAGAGGCCCCATGCAAGTCCTTAACCCAGCCAGACAGTAATTAAATATTAAAAATCCAGAATCATCTCCTTTGATTCCATGTTTCACATCCATGGCACGCTGATGATACAAGGGTTGGGCTCCCATGGCCTTGGGCAGCTCTGTTCTGTGGCTCTGCAGGGTACAGTCCCTACAACTGCTTTCATGGGCTGGCATGGAGTGCCTGTGGCTTTTGCAGATGCGTAGTGCAAGCTGTTGGTGGATCTACCTTTCTGAGGTCTGGAGGATGGTAGCCCTTTTCTAATAGCTTCACTAGGCAGTGCCCCAGTGGGGACTCTGTGTGGAGGCTCCAACCCTACATTTTCCCTCCACTGCCCTAGCAAAGGTTCTCCATGAGGGCTCCACCCTTGCAGCAGACTTCTGCCTTGATATCCAGGCATTTTCATACATCCTCTGAAATCTAGGCAGAGGTTCCCAAACTTCAACTCTTGTCTTCTGTACACCTGCAGGCCCAACACCACAAGGCAACCACCAAGGCTTGCAGCTTGCAACCTCTGAAGCAATGGCCCAAACTGTACATTGGCCCCTTTTAGCCATGGCTGGAAGTGGAATGGCTGGGATGCAGAGCACAATGTCCCAAGGCCGCACAGAGCAGCAAGGCCCTGGACTCCACCCACAAAACCATTTTCCCCTCATAGGCCTCCATCCCTGTGATAGAAGGGGCTGCCAGGAAGATCTCTGACATGCCCTGCAGACATTTTCCCTGTTGTCTTGGCTATTAACATTCTGCTCCTCATTACTTTTGCAAATTTCTGCAGCCAGCTTGAATTCCTCCCCCAAAAATGTTTTTTTTTTTTCTTTTCTGCCTCGCAGTCAGGCAGGAAATTTTCCAAACCTTTATGCTCTTTTTTGCTTTTAAACATAAGTTACAATTTCAAACTATCTCTTTGTGAATACATATAACTGAACACTTTCAGAATAAGCCAGGTCACTTCTTAAATGCTTTGCTGGTTAAAAATTTCTTCTGCTGCATATCCTAAATTATCTCTCAAGTTAAACATTCCACAGATCTCTAGGGCAGGGGCAAAAAGTCACCAGTCTCTTTGGTAAAGAATAGCATGAGTGACCTTTACTCCAGTTCCCAATAAGTTATTCATCTCAATCTGAGAGCACCTCAGCCTGGACTTAATTGTCTATATCACTATCAGCATTTTGGTCAAAACCATTCAACAAGTCTTTAGGAAGTCCCGAACTTTCCCACATCTTCCTGTCTTCTTCTGAACTCTCCAAAGTATTCCAGCCTCTGCCTGTTCCCCAGTTCCAAAGTGGCTTCCACATTTTGAAGTTATCTTTATAGCAGCACCACACTATTACATTACCAATTTCCTGTATTACTCCATTTTCACACTGCTATAAAAAATACTCAAGACTGGTAATTTATAAAGGAAATAGGTTTAATTGACTTATAGTTCCACATTGCTGGGGTTGGGAGGATGGCTCAGAAAACTTACAAGCATGGTGGAAGGTGAAGGAACAGCAAGTATCTTCTTCATAAGGTGGCAGGGAAAACAGAGTGTGCAGGTGAAACTTTCACTTTTAAAACCATCAGGTCTTATGAGAACTTCCTTACTATCACAAGAACAGGATGGGGGAAATGGCTCCCATAGTCCAATCATCTTTCTCCAGGTCCCTTTCTCAACATGTGAAGATTACCATTCATGATGATATTTGGGTAGGGATACAGAGTCAGATCGTATTAGACGATGAAAGTTTAAATTTCTTCTATGTCTTTAAACATAATATAAATTTTAAATTCTTGGAAATATTTTATATGGCAAACACTCTATATCTATGTAACTGATAGTTTGATATTCAATACATGTTACCTTAATAGAATTTTCATAGGAGGTTTCACTAGTTTTTAAAAAATATGTACTTTATATAAATATTAGGAAGATTAATAAGAATTAAAAGGTTTTAATTGATGGGACATATTTCTAGATTTTAAATAATTTTCTACATATGGTACAGATGCTTTAATATCAAAGATGGATAGTTTTCTGTTTTTTATATTTTCTTTTGTTGAATTTTAGTGATGTCCTCATTTTCCTAAGCTAAGAATATATTGCTAATTCTTGAAAATTTTATGTAATATAGTTTAAAATTATCAAATATTTGAAACAATTGTGTGGCATTTTATAACCATCATTAATAATCTTAGAAACCCTTTATGGTTATGTAACTTGATCCTCACTGTCCCAGTCTTTTAATAAAGAATTATCCAAATATGCCAGGTTAAAATTTAACAGTTGATTTCTTTATTTAATTATCATTTGCAAAAGCTTTATGCATTCATTGTAATAGCTGCTTTTCTCATCAATCTCATCAATATTTGATAAAGACTTTCAAACATAAAGAAGATACACTAAACACTGTAATTTTTTTTAAAATTGTACTTTAAATTCTAGGGTACATGTGCACAATGTGCAAGTTTGTTACATATGTGTACATGTGCCATGTTGGTGTGCTGCACCCATCAACTCGTCAGCACCCATCAACTCATCATTTACATCAGGTATAACTCCCAATGCCACCCCTCCCCAATCCCCACTCCCCACAATAGGCCCCGGTGTGTGATGTTCCCCTTCCCGTGTCCAAGTGATAAACATTGTGATTTTACCTTTTATCAATTTAGGCTACTTAGCTTGAATACATAGTAAGAATTGTTTTTCCTGTTTAATTACTTCCCATTTTCCCCCTTCTACCTGTGATTTCTTTCTTAGATCATAACAAGTGCTATAATTTGAATGTGCCTCCAAAAGTTTGTACTTTGGAAACAATCCTCAGTGCAGTGGTGTTGGAAGGGAAGATCTAATGGGAGGTGTTTAGAATTGTAAGATTTCTGCCCTTTAGAATAGATTAATGCCACTGCTACAGGAGTGGGTTCCTAATAAAAGGAAGAGTTTGGCCCTCTCTTGCATTCTCTTTAGCCCTGCGTTTGCGTTTCCTCCATGGGATAACAACAAGAAAGCCCTCACTAGATTACACCCCCTCTATTTTGTAGTCTCTAGCCTCTAGAACTGTGAGCCAATAAATTTCTGTTTATTATAAATTATCCAATATTCTGTTATAGTAGCACGAAATAGACTAAGAGGTCAACGTTACAAAATATAAACTTGGTGAAACAGACAGAATATTATTTTATCAAAATCATAATATTTCATTACTTCAAATAGTAATTGACAAAATGACTGTTTAAAAGACAGGCTCTGTCACCCAAGTTAGAGTGCAGTGGTGTGACCATAGCTCACTGCAGCCTCAAACTCCTGGGCTCAAGCGATCCTCCTGCTTCAGTCTTCTGGGTAGCTGGGACTATACACATGTACCACCACACCCAGTTAAGTTTTTAATTCTTCATATTATTTTTTGTATAAACAGGGTCTTGCTATGTTGCTCTGGCTGGTCTCAAAATCCTGCCCTCAAGGGATCCTCCTGCCTCAGCCTCCCAAAGTGTTGGGTTTATAGCTGTGAGCTACCATACTCTGCCAGAATTTTTTTTTTTTTTCTTAATTTTTGAGACAGGGTCTCACTCTGTTGCCCTGGCTGGAGTGGAGTGGCACAATCATGGCTCACTGCAACCTCAGTCTCTTAGGCTCAAGTGATCCTCCTGCCTCAGCCTCCTGAATAGTTGGGACTGTAGGTGCACATCACCACTCCTGGCTAATGTTTTTTATTTTGGGTAGAGACAAGGGCTCATCATGTTGCCCAGGCTGCTCTCGAATTCCTAAGCTCAAGTGATCCTTCCGCCTTGGCCTTCCAAAGTGCTGGGATTACAGTCGTGAGCACCTGGCCAGAGAAATTTTTAAACACAAAAAATTGATGGACTAAAGATTGTAAATATTTTCTGAAACCTATTTTGTATTTACAAAATGAGATGTTTAATAAATTTAAAGGCAATTTTACATGTGTGAAGTCAAAGACATGACATGTCAGGCACATTGTAGTGCTTTTACAAAGATTGAAATTTTAGAATTATTTCTTTCTCAATTTATGACCCTGAGATTTTTTACTTATGGAATGATATGAGAAATACACTATTACCTTTGTCCCTGAGTATTTAACGGCAACAAGCATTTCAGTAGATGGTACTAATCTTTTGTTTGCAAATCTTTAGATCAGTTGCAAAGCACTCTTCCTTTGCTTTAGGAGTTTAGTGCTCATTTATAAAGGCTTACAGCATGAACAAAAATGGAAAACTAAAATAATAAGTGGAAAACATGAAGTAATTCAGTTTATCACCTCACTGTTTCAGAATGAATGTCTATAATAAACTGTTCGGGTGCATTTGTAGTATAGCAATTAAAGTATGTTTTAAATTCTATCAGGTACTATTTCCCAGTCATTTTGTCCTTATATCAATATTTTCCACACCTCCACATGGCTAAAATTTTGATTCAAGAACATAACACTTACATACAGTGATTTACCCCTAACAAAACCTAATAACTATTCACAACATTGAAAAATACCTTGGTTTTTCTCATTAACTTATCATCATTAGCTGTAATAGCTTTTTCTTTCTGGGTAATGACAGCTGACCCCAAGAATAATAGATTAGTACAACTATCTTTTATGATTTACTTCTAATTTGACCTTGAGATCTCTGTCTTGAGAGTTGTCATAAGCCAAGATAGATACTTTCTGGGGGAGCTCTGACAGGGCAGAAGGTTAGATTTAGGTGTGTATGTCGGAAGAGACACGCGAGGAAATAAAACTAAAATGTATGACGCAGAAGAACTGTATTATTAATAAGTCCTAGAAAGGTTGGCGATGCTGAAGGGAGACCCCAGGGAGACCAATCGGAAGTCTAGAGGTGGCAGGGAGCTCAACCAGTCAGTGAAGGGAATGGGGGTGGGGAGAGAGAGAGAGAGAGAGAGAGAGAGAGAGAGAGAGAGAGAGAGAGTCAGATAGAGAGAAAACCTGTGGGGCTATGACTTTGTTAAGGTCCATAGCAGGCCATTATGCCTTAGACTTTCCAGAGGGAGTTGTGAATTGGCTAATGTAATGAAAACACTCACAAAGAGGAGAACTAATTTACATGACTCTGGTATTGACCTTTAGGTTTTACTGTAGTCAGCAGCTGTGGGGTGTCTTGGGTTTTTTGAGTTAATGAGATGAGGAACAAACAGGCTATATTGCAAACAACCATACAGGGAGGAGTTTCAACTAGGCTAAAGGTGATGTTGTGTTACTAGGTTTTAAACTTATGTCAGGCCTAAAAATGAATGCCAAGGTAGCAGCTATTAATACATTAATAATTATCAATACATTAAACAAACTGATGACACCATTTCTATCAGAATAATATTCTTCTAGTGAAAAACATAAAAGAGTAAACACTCCAATTGGTCTATCTAGTATTAATTATACATTTCTAATCATTAACAGGGAAAATAATAATTTATAGAAAAATCTAAAATTTTCCCATGAAGGTAATGCTAACTATTTTGTAACAGTTATCATTTCTGCTATTGCAAAATCTATGAGATAGGCCTAAGGGGTCACTGGAGGCCCAAAAAGTGATATATTAAGGACATTAATTAGATACCAATGGAAAAAGAAAAGATAATTAAGCTGCTTTATCTTGTGGTTATATGTAAGCAATTATTAGACCTCCTGCCTTAACAAGGCCCAAAGAGTTATTATGAGAGTGATCATACATCCTATTCTTCCTGGGAGAGTCTTAGTTTACAACTCTTATTCAGGTGTATTATTGGTAGTGCCTTCTTATCTTTTCAAAAGTGTTGTGTTTTGGACAATAAATTATATGGTTACTCTAATTATAACTCACAGAAAACTGAAATTTTGAGCTTCAAGATCAAACTGTAATGGGGGGTGTAAGATCAAATATTCAAAGAGAACATTAAATTTACCTGGTATATAATATATATATAATAGTATGTAACTAATCAGATGTTAGAAATAAAAGTATTATTTTTATTTGACTGCATTGACAGGCAGTCAAAACTGTACAATGGATTAGCTGATAGTATAATTCAGAATAGAAGACAGAAGGAAATAGAAGGGATAAAGATATTTGAAACTGAATCTTCCATGCCTTATTTGAGTTAGAGCAAAGAATGGACAAGGGAAAAACTGGAGCAGTGAAACAGTAAGTTATTATGTACTCCGGGGGTTCCATTTGAGGCACTTGTGAGAGAAATTTGGCTGAACTTCAATCTTCACCTATATGACTAGGTGACAACATTTTGGGCAGTTTGCAATATGGGACCAAATCTTCAACTTTGTGGCAATAGTCATAAACAATGCTATACAGTACTTAGCATGCAGCAACTCACCAGTATTAGCAGCCAGCATCATTAAACAGAGGATGGGCAGGAGTAATTCAGAGTGACTTGCTAAATTCAGTTTATAGTTAGCCATGGCTCTTGGGTAGGAATAATGCTCTGGCCTTAAAAGTTTCATGTTATTTATAAACATAAAATACTACAGATTGGTGCTATTCAATAAAGTTCTCTTCAAGGTTAGGAATGTCGTAAGTCTAGAGCTATGGACAACTGAAATAATGCAGGACAGAGGTAATGCTATCATATCAATAGAGAAGTGGGTCTTCCCTAGAAGAAATCAGCTTCTTAGTCACTCTTCCTCCACCCACATAAAGAGGAGGAAGAAAAGTCAGATGATATATGTCTATCTTATTTTCAACCTTTTGTAGATTCTACATCTCTTTATGCATCTGTGTTGATCTATCCTAACTCCCAGCAAGCATTCTCTCTCTCCAGTTCCATTTCATCATGCTTTCCTGTGTTCAGGATGGTGAAAAAGAACAATTAACAATTTTATTTTATTTTATTAATGCCAATTTATGTAACTGAATAATTCAGCTACACGTAGTAGTAGAGTCTTGTACGTAGTACAAGAGTCTATACCCTACAATTTAGGGTTTGGTTAGTTTTGGGTAGTAATGATAAACATCAGAGTAAATACCTTCAACTGGTAATCAGCAACTGTTAACAAAAAACACAGAAAATTTCATTTTCTTGTGGTAAATATGATCATCATTATCATCTACAGTTTAGTACACACACATAAAAAAGGGAAAACAATGTTCTCCTACTTCATTGAATTCCTTACGGGTTCTGTAGTTCCTCTCACTGACATGTGCACAGAAGGTATACTCAGTACCTTCTTTGCACCTGTCATGGAAGTGTGAGAAATTTAAAAAATTTATGTATATCTATCTATGTGTGACATTGTGCCAGGAATACAAATGATATCTAAAATTTCATGTAATCATTTTTATATCATTTTGAGTGATACATATACGTTCTGAGGAACAATAACTTTTATCTCAATTATGACAGTGAAACCACAATATCTTTGTGAGGCCAATACTATTTCATTTTATAAATGAAGGAGCTTAGGTACAAAGAGGTTAAGTAACTTACATAATAAGGTCACATAGATTTGATTCATCCATTGAACCAATTTTTCTATGCTACGTAACAAATCACTACACACTTAGCAGCTTTAAACAACAAAAGTTTATTATTTCATAATTTCTGTGAGTCATGAGTCCAGGTATCATAAATTAATACCTTCTTCCACTCAGGGTCTCACCAGGCAGAAATTAAGCTGTCAGCCAGAGATGCTGTCTCATTTGGAGCACTGGATCCTCTTCTAAGCTCATTGGTTGTTTGCAGAATGTATCTCTCTAGTGTTGTGTGCTGACTAGTTATCAACTAGGGACTTCCCTTGGCTTCTGCAGGCTACCCTCCAGTCCTTGCCATGTATCACTTCCTCACAATATGGAATCTATAGTCAAGAGGAAAGAATCTCTCTCATGCTTCACTAACTGTTAAGGACTCTCATGATTAAGTTAGACTCACACTGGGAAAGCTCTGTTTTGATGAACTCAAATTAAAAAGTAACATATTACAGGAGTTATATCTCATCATAATCACAGCTTCTTCCTCTGCTTACCACCACCACCACCACACACACACACACACACATCCATAAGGTTGGTCATATAGGGTGTGTATAATAGAGGTGGGAAGGCTAGAGGCTGTCTTAGATTTCTTCTTGTTATACCCCTTTACTGACTTTGCATTCCCTTCACTCTTCTACTCCTAAAATGCCCTGATGCTAGGGGATTATGAAGCTGAAGGTGGTGTTCCCAAGGTTTTCATCCCCCTTGTTTGCTCCTGCCTGGTCTTCAGGGAGAGTAAACTGTGAGATAAAACTTGGGTGGAGGGTTGTGCAAGTTCACTCTGAGTATCAAATTAATAATCCACAAAAAGCCCTATCTCACAAATTGTGGAGTTTTTCCAGGGTGTTTAGTTCATTCCTATGAAAATACAACATTATCCATGGAACTGCAGTCTTAGAACTATTTTCATCAAAGCAAGTCAACATCTGATATTTAGGAATATTGGTTTGCGACTTGTATTCTCATTCAGAGGAACATCCTACCAGTAATATATGGAATATGTATTAGCGAGGGTTCTCCAGAGTGATAGAACTAAGAGGGTAGATATAGACATCCCTATCTCTATCTCTATCTCTGTCTCTATCTCTATCTCTATCTCTATCTCTATCTCTATCTCTATCTCTATCTCTATCTCTATCATCTCTCTATCTATCTATCTCTCTATCTCTCTATCTGTAGATAGAGAGATATCTGTAGATGGTCTGTTTTTGCCATCATGGAAACTGCATAAAAATTTGAATCTTGATTAATTTCTTTCAGCAACCAAAAAATAGTGGTCAAATTTCAGGTCTATTTAGAGTAGTAGATAATTTAATAGGGTTGATAAATGTCATGACTGAATAGAATTTTTTTAACAATAACTTTTCAAAATACTTCATGCATTGGAAATGTCATTTTTGGATTTGAGAACAAAGACAGTTCATTTATTAAGAAAATAACAACCAGCCTATAAATCACTTAAGCTATAATTTTAAAAGCCACCCACTCTCCCCCAATGATTTTGTTCTTTGTTTTTAATTCTATGGTTTTCCTACAGGTCAACCAATTACTGAGCATTTCAGCTAGAGAATCAGTAAAATCGCTTCTGAGCATCATTTAATGAAAGGGCCCTTTGATCTAAAAAAGAATTCAAATGCAATCACACAGAGGGAACAAACCAATTTATTAGATGATTTTTAAGTAAACTTTGGGAATTAAGTTAAAGCCCCAGACTAGAAAAAAAAAAAAAAAAAAATAGATGACTCTACTAGTTCTACTGCAAAAGTCTTGTGATGTTTGGCAAAATCATCTCTCAGATTTGATTTTTCTCCCATCTAAAAAAGGGATAATAATTTCTACCACAGTACCTTCACAGTGATGTTGTCAAAACTAATTAAGTTCAGAAATACACGAGGCTTTTAAAACATCAATGTGTTTTATTCAATTTGTCTCAGACCAGTCAGTGCACATGAATATTGCACACAAACCGAAAGTTCACTGGTATTTTCAACAAAGAGATGTTGTGGATCATTCATAAATTATCCTCTGTTTAATGTAATGTTATGATAGTGACTTTTAATTACACTCAAAGGATACATGTCAATTATATTTTCTAGAAAAAAGTTACTTCTCTGTCATTTGTTATTTCTTTGTCTTTTTGGTAACTAAACCATGTATCCAAGTACTGCAATGGGTCATAGAAAGGTCATCTAGCATTCTTTGAGAAAGGTAAAATATCCTCCACTAAAATATAACCAAGTTTTATAATTATACTTACACATTTATGTGTCCTTTTTAAGAATATTTTAAGAGTAAAATAAATAGTCAGTCTCTGAAATTCTTTTAAATTTACATGCAGTTATCAATAACATTTATTTTCATAGTCAGAAACTTTCTAAAACCTCTCCACCCTGTCTCTCCTTTTTACTGCATGACATGTGAAGTAGCACAGCTTATGTTAAAGAAAGTTTGCTCAAGAATCACAGGTTTATCATAATTTTTTCTTAATTATGTACTTTGCTTATTCTGAAGGCCTATTTCACTATTGCTACAAGGTTGCCAATATCTATGCTATTCTCAGTGCCTGGTTCAAAATAATACTAAACTTTGGTAGAATATAACAATTTGGCTGTCTCTTTTATCATAATTTTTTTTTTTTGTCCAGGCACATTTTTAAAATATGGAAAAGAAAACCATTACATAATGTATGTAGTTTCTTTCTTGCCTGCTTCCTCTTTTTTTCTCTATTAACTTGTGTTGTACAGTAATCCCCTCTTATCTGTGGGAGGTAAGTTCCAGCACACCCAGGTAGGGGATGCCCAAAACCATGAAGAATATTGAATCCTATATACACTATGTTTTTTCCTATGCTTACATACATATGATACAGTTTAACTTAGTAATTAGGCATAGTAAGAGATTAACAAAAATAAATGATTATAAAGTAGAACAACCATAACAGCATAGTATAATAAAAGTTATGTGAATGTTGTCTATCTCAAAATATCTTGTTGAATTATATGCATCTATTTTCGGACTGCAGTTGACCACAGCTAACTGAAACTATGGGAAGCAAAACTATGGATAAAATGAGGCTAGTCTATAATGCTTCCTTTAATTAATAATCCATTTCAATTCCACTTAGCAATATGGAAAGTAACTGGCCAATCTTTGTGAAAAATGACATTTTGATAACAGAGAGTAAACTAAATATCTATAACTAGAAACTTTTAACTTATCTTTTCTGACAAAATATGTATATGTGAAAAATAATATTTTGGAAAGCTAGGAAATATGCCCTACATATACAGTATACTCAATCCAGTTAAATATTACATAATATTTATTGTACTTTTTTTGTAATTATAAATGTTGCAGTTATGATAACCCGAAGGGCAAGTAAAATAGCTTTCAAAATATTTTATTTATATATTTTTTGCACTTTTTTTGTCTTGTACTTTTATTCTGTTAATAAACTCAATTTACCCTTTTATGCTAAGATTTCAATTAAGGAAAACCTTTGGATATAAATATCATGAGATTCAAACATCTCATTCAAGACTTAATACATAGAATATTTTTTGTTATACCATGATTTATAATACAGAATATCCATTAACTTGTAAATAATTTATTGTCCCATCACTTTGTATTTAATGAAAAAATTCAGCCTTCCTGCCTTCAGTCTTCACATGCTTTTGTCAATTATCAGAATTATACTTTATATTTATATTTGTATATATATGTATATATGTATTTACAATTGTATATTTATATTTGTATATTTACATTTGTATTTCTGTATCGACTCTTGAAAACATGTTTGAACTGTAGGACCACTTATGCATACATTTAAAAAAATAAATGTATTGGAAAACTTTTTTGAGATTTGTGATGATTTTTAAGAAAACTTGCAGATAAACCATGAAGACTAGAAATATTGAAAACACTAAGAAAAAGGTATGTACTGAATGCATAAAAGACTGATAAAATAAACATATCAGTCTATTTTGTCATTTACTACCATAAAGTATATAGAAATCTATTATTAAAAAGTTAAAATTTGTCAAAACTTATGCACACAAATGCTTAGAAGACTCTACATGGTGCCATTCTTAGTGTAGTAGCAAGAAATATAAATACATATAAAGATGTAGTATTAAATCACAACTGCATAAAATTAACTGTAGGACATAATGCACTACTGTAATAATTTTGTAGCTATTTCTTGTTGCTATTGTGGTGACCTCAGGTATTGCAAGTACCTACTTAAAAATGCTGTGTGATGCTAATCATCTCCGCATGAGCTGTTTTGTCTCTCAAGTAAATTGCATCACAGTGGAAAGTGATCTTTGGAAGTTCTTATGTGTTTTTTACTGTGTCTAGTGCAATACAACAAATCCTGAAAAATATCATGGGAAACACAGGAAATGCAACTAGTAACGTGAGAAGTGCCCCCAAGAGGTAAAGTAAAGTAACAACCTTACAAAAAAAGTTAAATTGCTTGATATGTGCTGTTGCTTGAGATATACAGCTGCAGTTGCCCACCATTTCAAGATAAATAAATTCAGAATAAGTACTATTGTTAAAAATGAAAAGAAAACTAGTGAAGTTATTGCTGCAGCTATTCCAGCAGGTGCAAAAACCATGCACTGTTTGTGAAATGTCTATTGTGCATTGAAAATGTAGCTTTTATGTGGGTACAAGGTTGCTATAAGAAAAGTATACCTATACATATGATATGATTTGAGAAAAAGTGAGATCATTCTATGACAACTCAAAGCTAAAGGAAGGTAATGGATCTAAAACTGGAGAATGTAACGCCAGCTAAGGGTGGTTTGATAACCTAAAAAAGAGGTTTTACTGTAAAAAATGTCAAGATAAGAGGAGAAGCAGTTTCTGCTGACCAAGATCTGAGACACTATTAATGAAATCATTGAGAAGAAAGGATAGCTGCCTGAAAAAGTTTTTAATGCAGACAAAAGTGCCCCATTCTAGAAAACCATGCCATAAAGGGCATTTATTAGTAAGAAAGAGAAGGCACAAGGATTTAAGGCAGAAAGGAAGAGGCTAACTCTACTATTTTGTGAAAATGCTTCAGGTTGATGATCAGAATTGCCCTTATTTGCAAAGCTGCTAAGCACCCATTGTTGAAGGAAAATAATAAACACCACCTGCCAGCCTATCAGTTGTACAAAAAGAAGACATGGACAAAGAGAATCCTTTTTCTACATTGGTTCTATGGCTGCTTTCTCTCTGAAGTTCCTTACCTTGCCAGTAAGGGACTGCTTTTTAAACTTATTTTGTATGGGACAATGCCCATGGCCACACAAAATCCTATGAGTTCAACACTGGAGGTGTCAAAGTGGTCTGTTTGCTCCCAAACACAGTTTCTAATTCAGCCTCTAGATTAGGGAGTCATAGAACCTTTAAAGGTCATTACAAATGATACTCTGTAAAACAGATTGTCACTTCTGAGGAAGAGAACCCCAGGAGAGCAAACCTCATGAAACTCTGGAAAGATTGTACCATTGAAGATGTCATCATTGTTATAGAAAAAGTAGCAAAGCCTATCATGCCCCAAACAATAAATTCCTTCTAACGAAAACTGAATTCAGATGTTGTGCATGACTTCACAGGCTTTACAACAAGGCCAATCAAGGAAATAATGAAAGAGATTTTGGATATGGCAAAAAAGATGTTGGGGGATAGTTTCAAGATATGAATTCTGGAGAAATTCAAGAGTTAGTAGGCATCACAGCAGAGGAATGAACAGAGGATGACTTGATGGACACGAATGCTTAGGACCAGTGACAGATGATAAGGAAGATGTAGAAGAAACAGTGTCAGAAAACAAATTACATTAGTCTCACAGAAGAGTCTCAATTATATGACTGCTTTTTACTTGTTTTGCAACACAAATCTTTCCATGTTATAGGCACTGAAGCTAAAACAAATGGTAGAAGAAGTAATAAGAGATATTTTAGAGAAGGGAAAAGTCAGACAGAAATTATAATGTATTTCAACAAGTTTACATTAAGTGTATCTGCCTCTTCTGCCTCCTGTTCCATTTCCTCCACCACTTCTACCTCTGCCACCCCGAGACACCAAGACCCAATCCCTCATGTTCTTTCTATTCCTCAGACTACTCAGAATGAAGATGATGAGGTTGAAGACCTTTATGATGATTCACTTCCACTTAATGAAAAGTAAATAAATTTTCTCTTCCTTATAATTTTCTTACTTTTAATTTTATCTAGTTTACTGTAATAATACTATATGAAATATATGTAACATATAAAATATGTGTTAACTATGTTATCAGTAAAGCTTCTAGTCAACAGTAGGCTATTAGCAGTTAAATTTTGGGGGAGACAAAAGTTATATGCAGATTTTTTACTACACTGGTTGAGTGCACCCCTAATTCTTGTTTTATTCTATGGTCAGCTGTACAACATAGACTAAAAGAACTGTGTAGCATATTATTTTATTTGACTATTCTGGTCTGTAAGCATAATCAGAATAGGGAACTATTGTTAAACATATCTCTGATGCTATAAATATCTTTACTCAAATAAAGAGCATTTTTAACTTCTCAATTTGAGTCATCTTATGAGCATTTCTTAGAATATGTCCCAGTGACTGTTGATCTGATCAGAGGTTCTAGCTAAAACAACAGTTAGTTATTTATGGCGTCTCGATAAATATTGCATGTCTCTTTATACTGGCAACCTGACAGCTTCTGGTTCTATTTCTATTGCACTATAGACAACTGTCTCTTCCCCTGAGATTTCTCTTATAGGCCCCAACATGATTTTTGTATGCCAAATTATTACAAATATACGTATAATTTTTTAGAAAACTATCTGGCTCTTTTTTGCCAGATGTAACTTAGAGATAAATGGATACAAATTTTATGATACAGATTGAATGGTTCTAAACTAGCACAGCTTTAAGATGCATGTGCACCCTGATACTACCATCCATAGTGATATGGTTTGGCTTTGTGCCCCCACCCAAATCTCATCTCAAATTGTAACCCCCACATGTTGAGGGACGGACCTTGTGGGAGGTGATTGGATCATGGGGGTGGTTTCTGCATGCTGTTCTCATGATAGCGAATGATTTATCATAAGATCTAATGGTTTAAAAGCATGCACTTCCTTTTGCTCTCTCTCTCTCCTGCTATGTAAGATGAACCTTGCTTCCCCTCCCCCTTCTGCTATGATTGTAAGTTTCCTGAGGCCTCCTTAGCTATGCAGAACTGAGTCAATTAAACTTCTTTCTTTGTAAATTACCCTGTCTCAGGTGGTGCTTTATAGCAGTGTGAAAATGGACTAATCACATAGTAAGCACAGTCGCTACCATCTTGGAGAAACTTCAGGTATTATAAACACTTCTGACTCTTAAGTAACTTACACTTAAGTTCTCAGTATGTGTCAATTCCATATGTTTAATTAAAAGTACTGTTATTGCCTGGAAATATAAAAGAAGAAAATAACATTTCAGTGAGTCTTACTTAATAATTTTCTAATAAGCTTTTATACATCTAATCCAGACATTATATAAACTACATTAGGCAGGGCGAGGTGGCTCATGCCTGTAATGCCAGCACTTTGGGAGGCCGAGGTAGGTAGATCATGAGGTCAAGAGATCGAGACCATCCTGGCCAACATGGTGAAACCCTACCTCTACTAAAAATACAAAAATTAGCTGGGTGTGGTGATGCATGCCTATAGTCCAGCGACTCACGAGGCTGAGGCAGGAGAATCACTTGAACCTGGGAAGTGGAGGTTGCAGTCAGCCAAGATCACACCACTGCACTCCAACCTCGCGACAGAGTGAGACTCTGTCTTAAACAAAATAAAATAAAATTACACTAGGCAATGGCAACAGTGTATGGACTTTAAAATTATAGAGATCTGGATTTTAATCTCAGCTCTACCATCTGTAATCTTGCCATCTTACAAATGTTAGCTAGTTTTTCTGAGTCTTAGAATTTTCATGTGTGTAATGGAATTTTAAAAGCAATTTTTATGGTGTTTGTATAGATTAAAAAGTACACACACATTCATACACATAAATTAGTATATAACGGCTTTATAAAAACTATCTGTCTGTCCTCTGAAGTAGCAAAACCACTCATGGTAGATATCCTCACTTTATCTGTCCTTCAAACTACCAGAGTCATCTGTTTGTACCACGGCCCCTGATTTGAGTTTGAGGTAAACATGTCTGGGTATACTTACTATAGCAGGGCTATCAAGATTCTAGGGGTTGTGACATGAGGAAATACTGCTATGGGCTATATTGTATTCCTTCAAAATTCTTATTTTGATGTACTAACTTCCCATACCTCAGAATGTGACTATTTGGAGATAAGACATTTGGAGATAATTAAGGTAAAATGAGGTCATTTGGGTAAGATCTAATCCAATATTACTGGTGTCTTTATAAGAAGAGGAGATTTAAGATACAGACAACTTGACAGAGGGATGAACACGTGAGGACAGAGAGAAGGTGGTCATCCGCAACCAAGGAGAGAAGCTTCAGGAAAGTCAAACCTACTGAGATTTTGACCACGGACTTCCATCCTTCAAAACTGTAAGAAAGTAAATTTCTGTTATTTAGGCCACTTAGTGTCTGTTATTTTGTTTTGGCAGTTCTAGAAAACAAATAGAACTATAAATTGAAGCAAAGAGATTTGGTTTATGGCATATAACGTCTGAAGGGAGGGTCTATTGTCATTACAAGCTGATGCCTAGAACTCAGATAGATACTGCCAAGTTCTCACAGAATTATGGCTAATGTTGGCCTGGTTTGGTGGCTCACACCTGTAATCCCAGCACTTTGGGAGGCCCAGGTGGGCAGATCACAAGGTCAGGAAATTGAGACCATCCTGTCCAACATGGTGAAACCCGTCTCTACTAAACTACAAAAAATTAGCTGGGCATGGTGGTGTGCACCTGTAGTCCTAGCTACTCAGGAGGCTGAGTCAGGGGAATCACTTGAATCTGGGAGGCGGAGCTTGCAGTGAGCCGAGACCATGCCACTACACTCCAACCTGGTGACAGGGCAAGGTTCCGTCTCACAAAAATAAATAAATAAATAAATAAATAAATAAATAAATAAATAAATAAAGAATTATGGTTAATGTTCATTGATTGCAGTAAAAAATAAGAGTGAATAAAAACTAAACTTTTTAAAACCACATTTTGTGCAATCAACATCTTTAATCCCAGCAGTAGACACAGAAGTAGAATTCAGAATAGGAGAATACCAGGTAACATCTAGTATATGATTCAATAATGTAAATCCACAATTAGTGCATTGATGTAAAACCATTAAAATAGGAGAAAAAGTAACTACCAAGTGTTTTGTTTGAAAATTTTGAATGGATTTGTTAGTTCTAATAATATAGAGAATACAATTATGTGTAATTGCAGTTTATATTGATTACAGATTATTTATCTAACTTATTAGACTTGAATTGGCCAAAGAGCATGTCCGTAGAGTTGGTCATGAGAATCACAGATATTAAAATGTGTATGTAGCCGATTTGGCAATAATTTGATTTTGACTTAGCTATCAATCCAGTATATGTTTAGAAATAAATGATTCTAGTAACTATACATGAATGAACAGCCTAATGAAATAAAGTTGTCAAATATTGGCATTATTCCTCATTCATGAAAAGTTAAAAAAAGGCCTCTTTAGCTAAGAGTATGTTTGTTTGGAAAAACACGAGGTCTCTGAAGCCAAGTAAACAGCATGAGGGGCTACTGGGTTAAAAAAAAAAAAAGAAAAAGAACAAATAAGCAGGGCTAATCAAGAACAGATTAGTGTATTAGAGGACGTTTTTTCACTGGAGATGCTCAAGCTGTCTTTCCTCTCCTCTTATGGCCATGTTGGTGATATTTGACTTCTGTTCACCAATGACTAGTGCCCAAATATTTTTGCAGTTTACTTTCATGCATTTTTGAATTCATTTGTTCATTCAGTAAGTGGTTATTGAGCCCTTGTTATATATCAGTCACTCTCAGTGTTCCAAACATTAAGGGATTTGAAATAGTACAGAGAAAATTCTGTCATAATAGAGCTAAACTGGCCTTGTTGCTAAGACTAAAATATGCCAGAGTCATTCCTATTTCAGGTCATTTACTCTCATGAACGTCTCTGCCCGTACCACTTTGTGCTCACACCTTCCAATCTCATTTCCATTTTTTCAGGCCTCTCTACATATTATTCATATGATAGTTCAATGAGTATGGGTACTGAAGGCCTCATAGGCAAACAGCAGATCTCATAGGAGAAAAAGTGAGTTTCATAATGTGGACTAAACTTTTTAGCTTAGAATATAGTTTGAGGTTTTAGAAGATCTTGTGAAATAGAACTGATCTCAATTAAAGTAACTGTTCCTTAGTCTCCATTTCTGCTATATTAATGATTTAATTACTTTTCAACTTTTTTCTACTACTACAGTTGGTTCTAAAGGCAACACAGTAACACAGTGCTTAAGAGTGTGGACTCTGGAGCCAAATTGCTGGATTCAACTTGCTATGTGATCTTGGGCAAGTTTCTTTATCTCCCTGTACTTTAGTTTTCCACATCTGTAGGATTTGGAAGGATCTTATAATACTTGTAGGATTGCTGTGATAATTGAATGAGATGGCATATGAAATGATCTTTGCATAGTCTCTGGCTACATATGTCTATGCTCTTATGACAATTAATAACTCATTCCTCTCTCTTCTTTTTTTGCTCCTCCAGTGTTTTCCTTTCGTTTGCAACTGCTTCTGCTTGACAGATTTTACTTAATACCTTCTTTGTATATTTCTAGCTTTTTGCCTATCCCATATCCTGCCCTACTACCAGTATGTCTTTGTTTATCCATCCCTTTAAAATGATTGATCTTGATTTAATCACTATCATCCATGTTCGGGAAATGGTGGGTGGGGGGCAGACCTTGTTTCTCCAGTTTACTTCTGGTCTTTTGTAACTAAGAAGGCTAAGATATATGGCTTCCCATTATAAATGTTACTGCAGATTACCAATAGGCTTCTCTCCAACGTGCCCACTACTCAGGAGTGACACACTTTATCAGAAATCTAAATAAAGATTATAAATACTGATTTTTTTATTTCTATTACTTAGAAAAGACTATGGCTATGTTGGAGATACCCCTTAAAGAAAGAAATGTCAGAAAACTAAGAAATAAAAGTGAATAAATAGGAAATGAGATTGAAATAAAACAAAATGGGAAAGCTGATTTTCCTCGGAAAAGTAAGTTATGTTTCCACAGCTGGAGGCTAAAAACAGCTGCATTATCTATAGCCCGTTGAATGGAGCTCAGTCATTAATATTTTACTCATGTACACACTTCATTTTGATGTAATTTTCTTGTATAACTAGCCAGAATCATTTGCAGGATATTTAACAAAAATGATGAAAATACTCAGCTGCATCTGTTCATCATTTGGCTAACCACATTTTTGCATAAATTTAACATGGGCTTAAGCCATCACCATTATATTTCTCATCCTTTCTCTTCACTGTTGAAATCTGAATGCCAAAATTTATTATTATTCAGGTACGCAATCACAGTACCATCCTAGCAATCAAGTCAAAAGCAGCAAAGCAAAATTGAAAAAATGTTTTCTAAAACTGCAGTCACGTACAATACTTCCCTAAGACAACAACCAGTGGCTGTTGCAATGACAAACAGCTTTTATAATGAAAATAGACTCTCAGTTTTACCTACACAGATGTAGTTTAATTTTCTTCTTCCTTATTAGAATCCTCACTACCTCTCCTCCTCCACTCTGCCCCCAGTTGTAAGAATGAGCTGGCAAACACAACAGTTCTATTCATTCTCAGTTTAATATACAATTTCTCATATACACAAAAGGATGAAATGGTTTCTAAAAACATTGGCTGGTAATGATGACAGTAGAATCTAATTCCCTCAGGTGCTCACTTAATATTTATCTCTCTGCTGGAGAGTGTAATAAGGTCGTCAAGATTATTGAAGTTGACAGGGCACCAGCCTCAGATTAATTACTTCATAGAATTCAGAAGGAATTAGAAAAAGCAACAATACTGCCTCTGGCAAATGCGTATATTTTTTATAGTTCTCTAAGGACTTTCAGTGTAATATAATACAAAAGAGCGAAGAATAGCTAATGCAATTGATTTGTAGGTTTTGCTATACAAATTCTGAAAGATTGTTCTGAGAACAAGAAATCACCATCCATCATAATTTTAAAGAAAACACTCAGAGTGGAATACCTTAAATAAGTGATGAATAATTGAAGGGTAAGTAAAAGGTACTAACGTGTGAATCTTTCTCCTACCGTGTTCCAGAAAATTTATCTTCATTGCATCATTTAATTCTCACAAACACGCAAAATAGATTTTATCCTTTAAAAAAATGGACAGGTTGAAATATGTTAAGGATTTTTCCCAAAATTTAATATCTAGTGAATAGTTAGCAGCCTTTAAATTTATCCCCCAAATCCCAAACTCTTTCCTCAAACATAGGGAACACCAATGCATTGTTTTTGAAAACCGTCCTTGTTAGATAGTGAAACACTCACATGGAAATCACAGGGAAAACACATATGATTAAGGAATATGAGAACAAAATTGGACAATCAGAGGTTAACTAAATTTAAATGGACAAAGAGAAGGGACATGAGGCTAAAGTTACTTCCTTGAAATTCCTTGACGCTTCCTGCTTAGGTGAATAATTCCAGGAACAACCCTAACCACATACTGATAATGACTATTTGAAGACACACTCTAGCCTTTAGTCAATCATCTATTAGCTTATCACTGTTAACAAATGGTATTTGTATTTGAACAGGCTGATACCTCCTTGCTGTGTCTCCTCATTTTGTCTTTAAAAATCTGCTTATAACTGCCCCAACTCACAGCATTTCTAAAGAAACTTGGAAGTATTTGTTGGGTTACTGCTCTGAATTTTGGTCCAAATAAACTCTCTACTTATATCAATTTTGCCTCAGTTTCTTTCTTTAGGTTGACATACCCATCTATATTGAGCACCTTCCTTAAATAATGCTAGAGACTTTATATATATTTATTTCATTAAAACATAAGAAATTTTAAGAGTTTGATGAGTCACTTATCAGCTTGGGGAGATGTGACATGTAAATCCAAAACAATGAAAAAAAATGATACAGCACAACCTACACCATTACACTTATCAAAAACCAGAAACACATCACTACTGCAGATTTGAAAACGTAGAATACACCTGGGTATGGAATAAACAAAATGAAAAAGGCTTCTGGGTAGCTAAAATAGATATTAAAAAGCAATTGCTCCTCAGTTCATGCAATATACTTGTAAATGGTACTATTTCTATTGTCTGGGATGAGGACTCACTGAGGCCACAAAGCTCAGGACAAAGGGTAAAAAGTACACATCTGCATTCCAAAGAAACGTGCTTACACATTCCAGAGGGCTTAGTGAGAGGTGGTCAATCTGATCACTATCAATACCCATTCTCAGTCTCCAGGTGAGATATCTATCTATCTATCTATCTATCTATCTATCTATCTATCTATCAAGGCTAGCAACTAATTAGAGATAGAGATTTGATCACATTTCCCCTCCTCCTTCTTCCAAAAATGCAGGAATGATGCTCTTTCTTCTTTCAACTCAGAGGCTGGCTGAATAAACCTGAAATAGAAGGTGAGGAGAGAGGTGAAAAGGTAAGGGTGGGATGGGAGTAGACCTGTCCTTTCCTGTTTTGTGGAACAAGGGTTTGTAAGTTTTGCAGTGGGCCAAAAGGAAACCCTGAGAGATGCCCAAGAGGTTTGTTTCCTAGGGAAAAGAACTCAGGGTAGGAGCTTATGAGGATAATGTGTGAAGTCTCCTGGAGATTAAATCACCCACAAAAAGAAACGACATAGTGTTCATGGTCTCCAAAGAAACAGCCAATATGTTCCAGAAAATATGGACACCAGCCAAAATTAAATGAGAAGCACAGAGGTGAAATTGTTGGGGTGGGAATGGGAGAAAGGGTATTTGGAACAAAGATTGCAAAATAACAGACCAGATCTCATTTCTCCAGCCTACTCCTTCCTCGCCACTGGGCCTACGGCTCTATAGCATAGGGTTAACTCTGAACTAAACTGGTGAGAAGTGAATGCCTTATATTGGACGCAAGATTAAAACTTTGATTCAGATTGAATTAGATATTTCTATATCTGAAAGTGACCACCAAATTATCATATAGCTCTGAAATGCCATTCAGGGCAGAAAAGAGACTTCAAGAGAGAAGGGTTAAGGTAATGAAGAGAAAAATTAAAGCTGTTTCTATTGTCCAGTCCATTATATAAATTGGTTTCACATGCATAAGAGAGACCCTTGGGTCCATACTTATAGAATATTTACTCTAATTTTGCAAAAAGAGAGAGATCTTTTTGCAATATTTATCTATTTAAAGAATATGATCCCATTAGACAGCAGGGGAATGGCTATTACTAACAGGTATGCTTGCAGCAGTGAGCAAGGACAGGGGCCAGCCTCAAAGGAAGGGAGAAATCAGGAACACTGCAAAAAGTAGCTTTAAAAGCTGTATAATCAAATTAGTATTCACCATTTTGCATTGGGGCAAACCTTCCTGTATCCCCCTCCTACACCCCATATCAAGCATACATAGTTAATTGGTTTCTGAGGCAGTCTGATTCAGTAAATTTACAGTAAAGACCAGGAATCTCAATCTTAATTTTAGTTCCTCTCAAAGTGATTTGCCTAGATTTTTCCAATTAAAAAAAAATGAGAGCACTTCTGTTAATGATGTTAGTAATGCTGTTCTTGTGTCCCAGATGCCTCCAATTTTACTAGATATGTATCACTTAACAAATGGGGATACATTCTGATAAATGGGTCTTTAGGTGATTTCACTATTGTGTGAATATCATAGCATGTACTTAGACAAACCTAGATGGTATAGTCTACTACATAACTAGGCTGTATGGTCTAGCCTATTACTCCTAGGCTACAAACCTGTACAGCATGTTACTGTACCGGATCTTGTAGGCAATTGTAACACAGTGGTAAGTGTTTATGTATCTTAACATATCTAAACATGCCAGCACACTTGTATAGGGCACTTACCATGTATGGGGCTTGCAGGACTGGAAGTTGCTCTGAGTGAGATAACAAGCAAGTAGTGAATGAATATCAGCATCTTGGACATTATTATACACTACTGTAGATTTATTAACACTGTACACTTAGGCTACACTAAATTTATGTATTTTTTAATAATAAATTAAGCTTAGCTTATTGAAAATTTTAATTTTGTTATTTTTTTTTTTTTTTTTTTTTGAGATGGAGTCTTTGCTTTATTGCCCAGGCTGGAGGCTGGAGTGCAGTGGCACAATATCACTGCAAACTCTGCCTCCTGGGTTCAGGTTTAAGCCATTCTCCTGCCTCAGCCTCTTGGGTAACTGGGATTACAGGTGCCTGCCACCATGCCCAGCTAATTTTTGTATTTTTACTAGAGACGAGGTTTCACCATGCTGGCCAGGCTGGTCTTGAACTCCTGACCTCAAATGATCCACCTGCCTCAGCCTCCCAAAGTGCTGGGATTAGAGGTGTGAGCCACTGCGCCCGGCCAACTTTGTAACCTTTTAAACAACTTTTTGACTCTTGTAATAACAGCTTAAAACACAAACACATTGTACAGCTGACAAAAATATTGTCTTTCTTTCTTTATTCTACAAGCTTTATTCTATTTTAACACATTTTATTTTAAGGTTTTACTTTTAAATTTTGTTATTATTAAAAATTAAAACACAAACATCAGCCTAGGCCTTCACAGAATTCGGATCATCAAAATCACTGTCTTTCACCTGCACCACATCTTTTCTCACTGGAAGGTCTGCAGGCGCAATAACAAGCATGGTACTGTCATCTCCTGTGATAACAATGCCTTCTGGAGTACATCCTGAAGGACCTGACTGATGTTGTTTTACAGTTAACTTTATTTTTTTCTTTTTTAAAATGTATTATTATTTAGAAACAGGGTCTCATCTTGGTTTGTCACCCATGCTGGAATGCAGTGGTGTGATCATAGCTCACTCCACTTGTATTCCTAGCCTCCCACCTCAGCGTCCCAGAGTGCTGGGATTACAGGTGTGAGCCACTGCAACTGGCTTTAACATTTTATAAGTAGGAGTACACTCTAGAATAAGGGTGAAAAGTATAGTATAGTAAATACATAAACTAGTAAGAGTTTATTATCATTATCAAGTATTGTGTCCTATACATAACTGTATGTGCCATACTTTTACACAACTGGCAGAGCAGTAGCTTTGCCTGCATCAGCACCATTGTAAACACATGAGCCATGCATTGTGCTATCATGTTACAATGGCTGGCTATGACAACACCAGGTGCTAGGAATTTTTCAGCTCCATTATAAGCTTATGGGGCCACTGTAGCATAGGCAGTCCATACTGACTGAAACATTGTTATGCAGTGCAAGACTGTATCTTATAATCAGGCATAGGAAAATCAAAACACCTTTTAAATAACGTTTATTCAAAATTAGCTTTAAGAGTTTACTTCTCAGGATGCATATTATCTGCTTTTCAGAAAACTCAATCGCATTGACGTGTTTCCTACATGCATCCAGTAGCCGAGATTTTTCAAGATGAATATTGTAAGTGTTATATAAGGGCTCATGTATTGAGAACCAGAGAGTTCAAGGGAAGGCCAGTAGTCTGGCCCGGTATGACTGTTTCAGGAGCTTAGATTTAACTCCTGGACTTAAAGACTAGGTTAATGAAGAGATTTTGTAAACTTACGCAGCACGGAACACAGCACAAAATGAATTCAAAGGGGGAAGTAATTGTCCATTGAGTCTCCAGAGTGGAGTAATTTTGTTGTGAAAAAGAAAATTTACACATTTTGCTTTCAGTGTGGGTCTGTAAAGGGAGGACAAGCTGGGGAAATGGCTGGGTTTATTTATGAGATTGTTTAAAGGATACATTACACAGAAGATAAACTAGAGAAATTGTATGGTCATATTTGCCCATATACAATCAAATCCTCTGCACAATTGATGTATCCAATAAAATCATGAGATGTTACATGGACTGTACAAAATAGTAGAATAAGGACATTTTACTTGGAACATGTCCAGGAGAGAGTGTATGAAATAATTTACTGCATTGCCTAAACCCTGAAATCAGAGATGTCTGAAAAAAAAACGAAATGAGCTAGAAAAATGTAGGGAAAACACTGACAGCAAATCATGGAAACAAAAGTCCTTGCCCACATGAGAGGAAACAACTTCTGTTCATTGAACATTGTTGCTTCACAGAGTTCTCAGTGCACAGTGAGTACTAGAAAAGTTCACCAAGGCTGAATACTAGAAATATCTTCCCTCAACTTAGTAAATTAAATTCAATTCACTTAGACTGGGCACAATGGCTCATGTCTGTAATCCCAATGCTTTGGGAGGCTAAGGCCAGAGAAGCGCTTGAGCCAGGATTTCAAAACCAGCTTGGGCAACTCTGTGAGACTCTGTCTCTACTAAAAACTAAACACCAAAAAAACAAAACAAAACAAAAGTCCTGGTGGTGTTGCATGGCCATAGTGCACTCCCGGTTACTTGGTAGGCTGAAATGGGAGGAGTATTTAAGTCCAGGAGTTCGAGGCTGCAGTGAGTTATGATCACCCCACTGCACTCCAGTGTGAATGCAGAATAAGATCCTTTCTCTTAAAAATAAAATGAAGTATTGCCAGAATGGCCCTTAATAAATATTTGTGGGTTAAAGTGAGTGCTTACTTTACTTTAGAACTACTTTCCAAGGTAATGTACAGAAAATGAAGGTTGTTTAAATCTTATAAGACATCAATGCTTTTGTAACCAATATTATTCAAATATTTGTAAAATTAAAGAGTTGATGAAATGTGATATTATGTCTAATATAAACTTTCACTGGAATTTTCTCTTCTTCCTAACCAATATAGTCTTTTTTTATTTTCTACTTCTCCTGTCAGATAAATGACTTTCAATGACCTGCCCTATTGATCCTATTTACCACTTCTAGGTAATTTTTCTCCAAGACCAAAGTATCCTGAATGCCTTCGTCTTTCTGATCACTCCATGTTCCTGTGCATGAGGCCTGTTCTACCTTTTATCTAATGTTTTAGCTTTTCTTGTACAGATACTTTGTATGTCCAGGCACGTTATAGATAATAGGCATACAACAATAGAGACAGAGAATGTGTGCCGTCCGGAACTCACAAACTATTAGGTAAAATAGACACACAGCTGCTAGGGCCTCAGGCTAAGACAGAAAGGAACAGAAAACATAACAAATAAAAACAGGAAATCCCTCCACTCTCTGTTTCATAGGACCTGGATTTCCTGCTCCTCTGACCAGAAAGAGGGATCCTTTAGAAACCATTTCTGTGTGCAACTGGTATGCAGTTCTAGGTTTCGGGTTCTCTTTGATTCCATACTTGAAGATAACAGGAAAAGAAAACAAGACAAAAACAGAAAACTCGCCACCAGTACATGAGTGCTTTGAGTTCCCTGTTCACTGCAGCCAACATTTACTTGGCATAGTCCTCAAATAGCTGCTTCATGCGGATTGTCCAGGATTTTTGGTTGCATTCAGTGGGAAAGTCAGAATTGTGTGTCCTTATTGCATTCACTGTGAACTCAAAACCCCAGTGAGCACAACTTTGATAGCTCTCCAAGATCACATCCTTTGTAAAGTTCCTCTGAACTGTGTCCAAACATTCCTGCTCCTGCTAGAGATGGCAATGTTAGCATCCTGTACTTCACTGACTTTTTAAAATGTCCACAGTTTTAAAAATGGAGGACTTCATCAGTGATCCTTGGATTTTCTCTACTACAGAAATCCAGCCCCCAAAGCATCTAGAACCTTACAGATAGTTCAAGTTTAGCTTTGTTCTTGCTACCTAGAGCCCTCTCTACCTGATACACTGTGGTGATGGTAGTTTTTTTTTTCTTTCTCAAGTAGGACTATCTCACCTCATGAAACCCAACCATTAGGACATCCCAATTCATTTTATGTTAAAAATGGCATAATATCTTGTTCTGTGGATCTAATTTATTTATATTTCCAGGCCCAAATAAATGAGCATATAGTTGTTGCCATTGCTACCAGACATCTAGCATTAAAACTGAATTGCTATATTAAATATTTCTGTGTACATCATTGCATATCTGTTCTAATACATGTGTTGAATAAAGTTCTAAAATTGGAATCCGATTTTACAACTTTTAATATAAAGAGCCATATGTCATTTCCTCTCATTTTTCTCAAAATATACTAAAAATAATATTTTGAGAATTTCTATTTACCAACATAATTTTTCTATACCTACAGCTCTGTTACCACCACTTATGAAACCGTATTGCAATAGCACATGTGCTTCTTTCTTCTTGATTCTTCTAGACCAGTGCTGTTCAATCATAGTCTCTAAAGATGGAACTAGTCATACGTTGTCCAATATGAGAGCTACTAGACATATGTAGCTATAAAACACTTGGAATATGGCTAGTGTAACAAAGGAACTCAACTTTAAGGTTTTATTTATTTTTTTTAATATTAACTAATTTAAATTTAAAATGTTGACCAGGCACAGTGTAATCCCAGCACTTTGGGAGGGTGAGGCCGGTGGATCACTTGATCCCAAGAGTTTGAGACCAGTTTGGGCAACATAGTGAAACCCCATCTCTATGAAAAACACAAAAATTAGCCGGGTATAGTGATGCTCACCTGTAGTCCCAGCTATCCAAGAGACTGAGGTGGGAGGATTGCTTGAGCCTGGCAGGTAGAGGCTGCAGTGAGCCCTGATCGCACCACTGTATTCCAGCCTGGGAGACAGAGCAAGACTCTGTTAAAAAAAAATACATATAATAAAATATATATATATATATATATATATTAAATGTACTTTGTGACTACAATATTAGATAGCAAGGTTCTACCTTATGGGTTCTTAAGAATAACAATTCTACTTTTCATTTCTTTGTCTCTAGCATCTAGGATGGTCAAGGCAGTTGAGGTTCTGCTTGGCAAAAACCCCAATTCATCCTTATTTTAACATTACAGAGTTTATTTTTTGTTCATCATACATATCCAGTGTGGGCTGGTAGGAGTTTTGCTCCCCACCATTATCCAAGGTCTCAGGCTAATGTAAATTCAGACACCTTGAAGCTGCATCATTAGGAACACAAAACCACCACGGTTCCCTTAGTTGGATAAAGTGTACATGGAAATTCAAACCACCTTTTCTATGTTTCACTAAAAACCCATTGGTTAGGATGAGTAACATGAATTCACCAGAATTCCTGGGGGCTGAGAAATGTGTAAGAATGCATTGTTATTAATGATTAGTAATTATCCCTGTCACACAATAAATCCAAATGCTTGTTGAATATTGAATAAGGAAACATTTTGGTTACCAGACAAAAGAAGTGCATTCCAGAGAAATGAAAAAGCAATGGTACTGAGGTGGAGAAGTAATTTTTTCTTAAAAAAGCCTATTCTGGGAAGATTTTTGGATAAGTATTAATTTAAAAAATTGGATGAATAGAGTAGAATTAAAATGGTGGATTCTAGGTTAAGGAATTTAAAATATTAAATTTTAATTTAATATTAAAAATTTTAAATTTAAATATTAAAATTTAAACAACCAGTGGAAAACAACCACTACTTGATGATTTGTTCTTGACCATGAAATTACCAGAACTTTAAAAAGTTTTTTAATTAAGATAAATATGATCTTAGAAAGGAGGACAGAGTCTTCTTTCTCTAAGACAGCAACGCAGAAAGAGAATATGGATGAAAATTTGGAGGAAATTTTGAGATGGTCAAGAAATGTGGAAGTAGAGATGCAAAATTAGCAATAACATTATGTCATATTGACCCTTATGATGTCCCAGGCCCTGCTTTAAACACTTTATGTCTTTTACTTTATTAAACACTTTAAAAAACATAGGTGATTGGGAGGCCAAGGTGGGCAGATCACGAGGCAGGAGATCGAGACCATCCTGGCTAACACGGTGAAACCCCGTCTCTACTAAAAATACAAAAAATTACCCGGGCGTGGTGGCGGGTGCGTGTAGTTCCAGCTACTTGGGAGGCTGAGGCAGGAGAACGGTATGAACCTGGGAGGCGGAGCTTGCAGTGAGCCAAGATGGCGCCACTGCACTCCAGCCTGGGGACAGAGCCAGACTCCGTCTCAATAATAATAATAAAAAAAACATAGGTAATATATACTATAACTTCTCCCCAAATTAGAGATAAGGGAACTAAAGGATTAACAGAGCAGTTAAGGAGTTTATTTAAAAATATAGCTCAAAAGTGATGATTTCTTTGGTCTGCAAAGCAAGAGTATTTCATCTGCTGAGAAGAACAGATAAATAAAAGCTAGGATTGACCCCCTGAAAAATGGCGACAAATTCCTGAATAGTCACTGCAAGGCATATAATAAGGCAATAAGTCCTCGTGGATTTAGTAAAAGCTATGTCCTGCTGCTCCAATTTTCCACTGAAAAATTAGTAATTGGATGAAGAATTATCAACAAAGATTAAAGGGGTTCCTAAATGCAGACCAAGCTGAGGTAACTTTTGTTTTATTCTGTTGGAGCTGATTGTTTTTGCGGAAATTCCAATGCCCCATGACTCTTTTGTTATTTTTTACTCACATCTTAGCTAACGACCAGTCTCATAGGAAATTAAATCAGAGGTAACAATATGTTTAGTAACGATTTACTTTTGATGATTAGTTGCTCAAATTGGTTATTACTTTTCATAATATTGAGAAAATTTTGATGGGAAAAGAAATTGTCATATTTAGACCTAAAACATTTATACCTTATTTGTGATATTTTGGTTCATGCCATCTCTGACTATCCGTTCACCATTTTCAAGGATACTTGGAAGTTGAAGGTATTTACCATACATAAAATATATACATTCTGCTATTTTTAAGGTCAACAATATTTCTCTCTTCTAATTATTGTTAATATTTATTCATAACATTATTTATAAAAACATTTCTGGGACAAATAGAATGGTGGTTACTGAAAGAGAGTAGGCCCTTGGTTAGATCGTTTTGTTGCTCTACAAAAATCAGTAAAGACTCAGGAAAAAAGAATGTCTCTGACAGTGCAAATTCACACAGTGGCACATCGATTACTTGCAGGGTAGCAGTACATTTTGCTGAGAACAGATGACATCTGTAGAAAATCAAATAAGGCAAGACAACAACTTTGAAAGTGCCATTTGAGTTTTCATCCGTTTCCTAATGTCATGTTTCTCAAATTGCCTCATGTTCTCATTCATGCTCTTTTTACATTGCTATTTTGGAAATAGTAACCAAAAATTAAACTACATTTTGAAATGTTACCTCAATTGAGAAAAGAAATTGTCATTATCCTTATCACAAGCACTGCTATTTATCAGTGCATTTGATTGTATAATGAGTCAGGCACTAGAGAAAGGTATTTTCAAGGATATAAAAGTATCTTTGCTACTCCTATAGAAAAAAGGGTTCTCTCTCATTTTCTATGTTCTTGACATTCATGTACTCTATGAACCTTTTAAGTGTGTATGTGAATGGAATTGTATATGTGAATTTTTTGAGGGATAGAGGCTATATTATAGTAAGGTATTTTTTGTAAAATCAGCTAAGATTATTTGCTGCCTTTAAACACAATTACTTGCTCATCCTTCCATCTCCTTCCCCCTTTCCATAAGCAGCTTAAACTCTAGGTAAACTGTTAGTGGCTATAGGCCATCTCTTCACAAGAGAAACATGGAAACTCCAGATACATTAGGCAAGAATTTAAGCTAGATTCTAGCATATGCTTCCTGATATTTGAAAATATGGGAAAGTATCTCCCACGCAGGGAGAATCTAGTTTTCATTTCATTGGATATTTCATTTGGGGCTGACTTTTACAAAATTCAGGTTTAGAAAAAGTAGCAGCCATTCTCACAGTTCACATATTCTTGTTGAGTGTTATGGGGGAGAAAGGCAAATATTGGAGGTGGGAGGGAAAGAAAATAGAAAAAAAGTATGTGTGTGTTATACTTAAACTAGCTCACTAGGGGAAGAAATAATGTAGGAAACATTTTTCTAAGAGTAAATAATATAGATTTCTAAAACATGTTTGTTGATATACAATTTACACATAAAATAGTCATTCTTTTAAAGGGTACAGTTTGATGAATCTTGACTAATATATGTAGTAGTGTAACCATCAACACAATCAGGACACAGACATTTATTTACATCACCCCAAAACATTCCCTCATGCTCCCTGTCTCCCCATATCCAGACCCTGGCAAATAGTGATTCACTTTCTGGATAATAATTTTGCCTTCTTAAAATATAATGGAAAGGGAAATATCTAGTTTCTTGTCATTTTCTTCTGGCTTCTAGCATTGTTAATACAATGCCTCTGAGAGTCACCACGATATAGCATGTATCAATAGTTCATTCCTTTTTATTGTTGAGTGTTATGCTATTGTATAAATATACCACAATGTGTTTATCTGTTCACTTAGTTGTCTGGGGCTGTTATGAATAAAATTGCTATTACCCTCTGAGTGTAAGTCTTTGAACATTTGTTTTTATTTCTCTTAGATACATAAAAGTAAAATTCTCAGTTCCTTGGTCTATGTACTTTATAAGAAATTGTCAAACTCTTTTCCAAACTAGCTTTACCATTTTCCATTCCCAAAAGCAATGTGTGGTTTCTAGTTGTTTTGCCTCTTTCCTAGTAGTTAATGTTGTTAGGTAGTTATTTGTTTGTTTATTTCACCATGTTAGTGGGCATGCAGTAATAATTCATTGACATATTAATTTGCATTTCCATACAATCTAATGATATCAAGCATCTTTGTATTGTTTATTGACCATTCAACATACTTTTTGTGAAGTGTCTATTCAAACTGCTTGCTCACTATTATTTTTTACTGTTGTGTTGTTAAGAGTTATTTATATATTCTGGGTACAAATGTTTTATCAAATATTTATTTTATAAATATGTTTTTGCTATGTTTTGCAGAAACAAGTTTTAAAAAGAAGAAATGTATCAAGAATTCAATGTACTGAATTCCAAGGTTGCTGCAAAACTAAAATATTCTAGAGGGTCTGATATTGATGTAAGTATGGACATATGGAACAACATATACAATTTTGTTCTAAATAGGCTAAATAGAACTAAATTAATAATTCAGAAATAGTCTCATTCATAGTCAGTTGATTTTCAACAAAATTGTCTAGGTATTTCAATGGCAATAGGACAGGCTTTTCAATGAATAGTGCTGGATAAACTTGGTATTTATATGGGAAAAAAAGTAAGCCAAACCTCATTCCACATATAAAAATTAACTTGAAACATATAAGCCCTGAACAATAAAACTTCTAGAAGAAAACAAAGGAGGTCAACTGACTATGAATGTCGGAGACTATTTCTGAATTATTAATGTAGTTCTATTTAGTCTATTTAGAACAAAATTGTATATGTTGTTCCATATGTCCATACTTACATCAATATCAGACCCTCTAGAATATTTTAGTTTTGCAGCAACCTTGGAATTCAGTACATTGAATTCTTGATACATTTCTTCTTTTTAAAACTTGTTTCTGCAAAACATAGGAAACATTGTGACCTTAGATTAGGCAAAGACTTGTTAGAGAATACACAAAAATGCATAGGCTATAATATAATTAAAACAGTTTAAAAGCCCTTAACTCCAAAAAAAGATATAGTTGTTACGAAGATTAAATGAATTAAGATGTGTTTTGCATGTAGCATAAAACTTGGCACTGTATGCACGATAGCTATTACTTAACAGCTATCACTGCTATAGGAAAGAAATTGGTGACCCAGGATTAAACATACTTGGGCTTTAATACAGTAAAGTAGGAATAGAGTAGGTGCCATTTTCTCTCTAATTTTCTTTTAGGTAAAATATGTCATGAAACATGGTTTATAATGCAAAATAGCAAATTTTTATTATTCACAAATAATGATTCATTAAGTCATTTAATGTCCCCACTATGTGTAAGTCACTGTAAGTAAATGAAGACACAATTCCTATCCTAGAGATTTTCATAATATTTCATAAAATACTTTACATTATAACTTTTACATTTATAATAAAACAACCCATGCTTCATCTAATTATTTAATTTTTTTCTAAAAAGAGAGTATATTATATAATTTTGCAATATTTCAACCATCAATAACAACACTTACATAGATCTAGGGTGTCTCATAAGATAAATACTATTGAATAAACTTTATTATTTTCCTTTTATTTTCACACTTCAACTTTTGTCAGAATGTGCATTACCCTTGTGGTTTGTTCTACAGGCTAGACATAATATGTTGTTAGGTTTTTATAAATTTGTAATTCCAAGGAGCCAATATCTTCCCATTTTTTTTTTTTCCCAGAGAAAGGGTTTTACTCTGTCACCCAGGCTGGAGTGAGTGACTGTGCAGTGGTAGAATCTCAGCTCACTGCAACCTCCACCTCCCAGGCTTAAGGGATCCACTGACCTCGGCCTCCCAAAACGCTGGGATTAGAAAAGTGAGCCACTGGGCCCAGTAAAGACATTTTTTTTTAACCTAGCTTTGACACTGTAATTGTTCTACAGCCCAGATATTATTATCTTTAGGTTTTAGATGAGGTACTTTTAAAGATACACCGCTTGACTCTATACCTAGGAATAAAAGTGGGCAGAACTTTCACTATACCCAGGTAATCTGGAGAAAAGAGTTGTGATGGTCCTCCTTTTAAATTTTCCTTGTGACTAAAGTGATCAAAGAGGTAAAGGCAGTCAATCTAGGAAACAAAATCCCAGGCATAAATCTCTCCTTGTGGTTTTTTTCCAAGTTGGTACAGAATCTCTTGTTACAACCCCAAGATGCCTAAGACCTAAGGTGGAGGAAGCTCTCTACTTCAGGCCTCAGGGAAAGCTTCCTGGTTTGCAGGTCCTTTTGCCCTCAATAAAAGAAAAAAAGCAATCCTACATAGTTAATCTTTGCCGACTTGGGTTGTATAGTAGGATTTGAGATGAAAGCCTTATTATATTTCTTAGTTTAGCTTTGCCAACTTTATGGGCTGAAGTGAAAGGTCAGATAAATGTTGGATTACATCCCTCTGTCTTTAGGTCCAACAGCACTTCAATCTTGCCACCTTTATTCCCAGTATTAGTGATCTGATTTATGTATTTTCATGTCTTTTTTAAATTACATACTTCACATGGGCAGGTGCTGTCTTAATTCTCCCAGAGACTTACCTAGAAATATACTCCTATGTTAAGTTCCATATATTCCCCAGCACTGTCTGATACCCTTGGGAAATTGAAATAGTGTTTATGAATAAACCTTGAGGCTTTTGAGCACATGGAGGTCCTGGAGAACTGGGGGGTCTTCAGTCTGGGGTGAAGGCTGAAGCAGCAACCAAAAGGTTAAGTACAAAGCTGTTTATAATCTCTCTTCACTGCACATTTCTAGCCAAAGGCAATGCAGCTAGAACACAGATTTCATAGAAAACTTCAGTGAAGCAGTGTCATAAGATGAAGGAAATATTGTTTCAGCAATAACATTCGTCACTAACTAATAATGTAGTCTCTGGCTTTCCTGTTACTCCTGTTGAAACTAAAGTGTATTTAAAAATGCATTACTTCCAGCTTTATTGACCCTGCATTTCTCATCTGTCCTTGTTTTTCAACCAGGCAGTCATCTCACTCATCCATTCAGCATATACAGGTTGAGTTTCAGGTGCTATATTTAGCATCTGGAATATTAAAACTAAAACAAACTCCCTTCAGTTGCCTCCATTTGTCTCTAAAGTGATTGCTTAAACCGTTGCTTTAGAGACAAGCAGATAGACAGACTGTTCCGAGTGTAAAAATAGTACAAAGTGGCTAGGAGGACAGAGGAGAGACACCTAACCTAGAGACATTGAACTACAGGCATGAAAACCTATATCAAATAGTGCAAATTCACACGTGAGATCTTTTCAAGACAGTCTTTGTTTAACCCTATATTCCTGAAGAGTTCTTGATTGTGTATTTGGAGATCCAATTTTTGTGGACTTTAAATTTGAAAGTTGTTGATGGGATAGTAAGAACTTTAATAGCTACTGCTTGGGAAAATTAAGAATATTCTTACATAGAGGATTTGCAATTACCAGCTCAACTGCCCAATACTAAGTATTGAGGACAGTGATTAAACTTATAGGACTCTATCTCCTAACAAATAAATAATTTTAAGAATGAGAGCAATTGACAGAAGCTGTGAATATCAACATTAGTCAAAAGAATTTATATTACTAATTTATATGCAATAGAATTTTAATTTTATTCCTAGAAATGAAATGCATACAATATAATGTAGCATTAGCTATAGAATACATTTATGAATTTGCCCAAATCTAGATATTAAAATGAATGAGATTATGATTAATGATGTAAAATATCTCATAACTATAAAAAACTTTGCAGTACATTAATACTCTCAAAAAGTTCTTCCTTATTGGCTAAATCAGTGCAGATTCAGAGGCATATTATTCTTAATGTGCTTTCTATGAAGTGTGAAAAGATACTACAAACACTGGACCTTCGTGAAAATTACTAAATTTTCTGATGAATTAGTCAGCAATACTCATCCTCCTATGTATATTCTACCTTAATCAGTAATCCTAAGATGTGTTAAAACAATTTGAACATTCAGAAATGGAAATTTCTATACAGCCAAATTTCTACTTTTAAAATCCAAACTTTTCAGACAATAATATCGACATTATTATTATTATTATTTTACAATAAAGTGTTTGGAACCAAACTATGCCATTTTTCTCAACTTAAAATTCTTCACACACTTCATTCTATAAAGAAGCAATCAAATAGTATTCAAAAATCGCACATTTAATCTATGTTTGTCACTGTCCTATTAAAATTAGCCATATTTTCTGTTCTCAAAGAAACAAAGTCCCTGTTTTCTAAACTTGCTTTCAAGATCTTTATGATTTGAACCCAACCCCCTTTAAAAGCTTTATCTCTTATCACTACTCAGCATATCGTCCTCTTTCCAGAAACATCAAGTCTTCTTATTCCCCCACGAATATTCTCTACGATTTTTCCTCCTATAGTCTTGACTTTGTCTACTTTGAAGTATCCTCCTTATCAATCTGTCTATTAAAATTCTAGTTCCTTTTTAATCTTAAAAAAAAAGATGTTTACTCCTCAATGCCTGTGTAACTATCTGCAGGCAGAAATCATCTTATGAAATATTTTAATATGCCCATTTTTACACATGGTTTAATATCCTACAAAGTTTGTAGTAGTTCAATGAGAAAAGAAAATGTTTTTTTTTTCCAAATGTAGAAAATTAACTAAGTTTTTGAATGTTTGAATTACAATTTAGCAGGTCAGTTGGGTGAACTCTGGAGTCAAAATAAATAGGTTTTTATCTTGGCTTCCTCCTTTCTAGCTGTATTTCCTTGGGCATGTTATTTTACTTTGCTAGGCTCTAGTAGTCCAATTGAAATAGGTTTGATATCAATCCATACTTCACAGGGCTTTTAAAAAAACTAAATTAGCGAATACACCAAGCAAGTTTACTACAGTGTTGACACATTGTAAACAATGAATGCAACTTACTGAGTAATTAAGTGGAAGATAACACACTGCCAAATGAGTTGCCTTTGGGCATTTTTTAGGTATATATGGGAGCTTTGTCTAAATTATTTTCTCAGTCAATACCATTATGATATTATGAAACTAATTTTACAATAGGGTCAGTAAAAAGTCGCCCTTATAAACTTTTGAAATAATTACAGTACTTGAACTATAAATTTTGTATCCATTTCAACAGATTGATTCTAAATCTTTACTCTAAAATGAGCCTGTAAATTTCTACCTTCCCAGCATTCTGCCAAAATAGCATTTGATCATTTAGGGTGAGCATTTGTAGGATTTCTGCCAATGAAATACAGTGACAATGTTGTGGATCCTTTAAATATCTATGGCTGTTAAACTTTGCCCAATTGGTCCAATATTGCTGTCAACATAGGCAATAATATAGACGTTATCAAGAAAACAAATAGAATTAAAAGACAAAGGAGATACTATTTATGAAATAATTACAATTAATTCCTTACACAAATTAATAGCATACAAACTTAAAGTAAGATATTCAATCCTTCTCAGCTCAGTTGTAAATTGGTTGTTCTAAACTACATCTTTGCCTTCTTCATCTTATTAATTTCTCAAAAGCCATAATCAATTTACATTCAAAGTTTTAAAAATAGTATACTCGGGAGGCTGAGGCAGGAGAATCGCTTGAACCCAGGAGGTGGAGCTTGCGGTGAGTCAAGGTTGTGTCATTGCACTCCAGCCTGGGCAATAAGAGGGAAACTCCGTCTCAAAAAAAAAAAAAAAAAAAAAAAAAAAAAAAAAAAAAAAATTGCCTTTTAGTGACTTCTTGTAATCCTTCATCCTCCATCCATACTTTATGCACCTACACTTTGATAAGGATTACATCATTCAAGACAAAAAAAAAAAAAAAAAAAAAAAAAGATTTCTTATTCACATTGAATTGCAAAGAAATATACCTGAGTTAAGCAGAAGCTTTAACAATAAGTTCATAAGAAATTTGGTACTTACCTTCTACTGGAAGCTTGGTTTTTGGTTACTTGCATATTCAGTTAAACTTCAAAGGATGACAGAATATTCTTCATTAAATTATACTCTTCAAGATAGATATCATGACTGGGAAAATGTGCTTTTGAAAATGCTGTAGTGTTAGTGATTTTTTTTTTTTTTTTTTTTTTTTTTTGTGAGTGAGTAATTATGTGTCACCATTTTGGTCACAAAGATAATTTTGCTTTCCCCTTCTAGGTAGAATGCTAAGATACTGATTCATATCAGCTTATTAAATTCCACAGAAGAGAAGACCTTTGTTTTCCAAAACAGAAAGAAGGTTTTCTGTCTTCAAATGGAGATTTCAGTTTCTTTTAAAATTAGATTTGTGCGGCGCGTGCTCAAGCTGTAATCCAGCACTTTGGCGAGCAGACGGGGCGGATCACGAGGTGTAGGAGATCGAGCTCATTCCTGGCTAACACGGTGAAACCCCGTCTTATAAAATTCAAAAAACTAGCGGGCGACGAGGGTGGCGAGCGGGCGCCTGTAGTCCCAGCTACTCGGGAAGCGAGGCCAGACGAGAATGGCGTAAACCCGGAGGCGGAGTTGCAGTGAGCTGAGATTCCGCACTGGCACTCCATCCGGCGACAGAGCGAGACTCGCCTCAAGAAAAACAAAAAAAAAAATAAAAAAAAAAAATAAAAAAAAATAAAATTAGATTTGTAACTTAGAGTTGTGTTAAAGTTTCCCTAACAAAAGTTATTTAATTAAATTTTTTTTTCTACTTTCTAATTATTTTTTAGACTTTCACTGAGCTTTCCCAAAAGGTACCAAAAGATTGAATGTAGGACAATATATAGTAGCAGAGTCTCCTTACCTCTCTGGAGTGATGGGCTGTCAGGGCAATCTTGCACAGGGAAGTGTGTGTGTGTGTGTGTGTGTGTGTGTGTGTCTTTTGGAGAAACAGAATTGGTACTGGAGAAGTGAGGCATTACTATAGAGATATCTGAAAATGTGAAAGTACTTTTAGAATTGGATAACGGACAGAGGTCAAAAGAATCTGGAGGCTTTAAAAGGAGAAAGGAAGATAAGAAAAATTTGGAATTTCCTAGAGACTTGCTGAATGGTTGTGACCACAATGCTGATAGTGTTATGGACAGTGAAGTCCAGGCTAAGGGGGTTTCACATGAAAGTGAGCAACTTATTGTGAACTGGAGTAAAGGTCACTCTTGCTATGTTTTACCAAAGAGACTGATGGCATTGTGTCCCTGCTTTAGAGATCTGTGGAACTTTGAACTTGAGAGAGATGATTTAGGGTATCTGGTGGAAAAAATTTCTAAGCAGCAACACATTCAAGATGTGGCTGGCTGCTTCTAATAGCCTACACTCATTTGCATAAACAAAGAGATGACCTGAAACTAGAACTTATATTTAAAATGGAGGCAAAGCATAAAAGTTTAGAAAATTTGCAGCCCAACCATGCAGTAGAAAAGAAAAACTCATTTTCTGAGACGAATTCAAGGCTGCAAAAATTTGCATAAGTAAAGAAGAACAGCTGAATGTTAATAGTCAACACAATAGGGAAAATGCCTCCAGAGTATTTCAGAGACATTTGTGACAGCCCTTCCCATCACAGGACTGGAGGCCCAGGAGGGAAAAACGGTTTCATGGGCTAGGCCCAGGCCCTTCTGCTCTGTGCAGCTTCAAGGCATGGCACCTTGCATCCCAGCTGCTCCAGCTGTGGATGAAAGGTGCCAAGGTACAGCTTGGGCCATTGCTTCAGCAGGTGCTAGCCCCAGGCCTTGGTGGCTTCCATGTGATGTTGGGTCTATGAGTGCACAGAAGGCAAGAGTTGAGGTTTGGAAGCCTCCACCTAGATTTCAAAGGATGTATGAAAACGCCTGAATGTTCAAGCACTAGTCTGCTTCAGGGATTGGGCTCTCATGGAGAACGTCTACTAGGGCAGTGTGGAGGGAAAATATAGGGTTGAGCCCTCACTGTGACACTACCTAGTGGAACTGTGAGAAGAGGGTCACTGTCCTGCAGACCCCAGAATGATAGATCCACTGACAGCTTGCACTGTGGACTTGGAAAAGTCATAGGCATTCAATACCAGCCTGTGAAAGCAGCTGCAAGGGCACTACCCTGAAGAGCTACAGAGGTAGAGCTGCCCAAGGTGGTGGGAGCCCACTCCTTGCATCAGCAAGCCCTGGATGTATGTATTAGTCAGGGTTCTCTAGAGAGACAGAACTAATAGGATCGGTGTATATAGAAAGGGGAGTTTATTATGGAGTATTGACTCACACAATCACAACATGGGGTACCACAATTGGCCATCTGCAAGCTGAAGAGCAAGGAAGCCAGTCTGAATCCCAAGACTGAAGAACTTGGGGTCCAATGTTCAAGGGCACGAAGCATTCAGCACAGGAGAAAGTTGTAGACCAGAAGAGTAAACCAGCCTAGTCTTTTCATGTTCTTCTGCCTGCTCTTATTCTGGCCATCCTTGGAGCTGATTAGATTGTGCTCACCCAGATTGAGCGTGGGTCTGCCTTTCCCAGTCCACTGACTCAAATGTTAATCTCCTTTGGCAACACCCTCACAGCCACAGTCAGGAACAATACTTGGCATGTTTTAAACCAACTAAATTGACACTCAATATTAATCATCACAATGTGAGACATGGAACCAAAGGAGATTATTTTGGAGCTTTAAGAATTACAACTGCCCTGCTGGATTTAGACTTGCATAGGGTCTGTAGACCCTTTGTTTTAGCCAATTTCTCCTTTTTGGAATGGGAACCTTTATCCAATGCCTCTACTCCCATTGTTTCTTGGAAGTAACTAACATGTTTTTGATTTTATAGACTCATAAGCAGAATGGACTTGCCTTGTCTCAGATGAAACTTTGGACTTGGACTTTTGAGTTAATGCTGGAATGAATTAAGACTTTAAGAGATTGTTGGGAAGGCACGATTGCATTTTGAAATGTGAGCAGTGCATGAGGTTTGCGTGTGGAGACAGAGCCAAACCGTATAAGAGACTGTGTTATTTTCAAGTTTGTAATAGCTAGAAGGAGGAGTGCTGGGCATGTAATAAATGTACCTCAAATTTTAAAACGATGAACTACAAAAGTTGAGAATAAACTAATTGATATTTGGCAAAAGTTATCAAATATTTATCTGTAAATCACAACTCCAACTAAAATGCAAATTATTCTTATTCCATTTGATGGATTATTTTTTGAAGAAAGAAGCAAATAGTAAGATTTTCATCAAAGATTAGATAAAACTAAACAACAGAATTCAAAATATTTTAACCAAATAGCATGTAAATCAAAATATTAATGAAGTAATTCATTAACTGGTGTCATGCTTGAAATTACAAGGCATTTTTAGAAAGAACCATTCTCACCAAAAAAGTGAAAGAGTTGAACAAGGTAACAACAGCAACAACAAAAAACAGCAATCTAATGTTCCCTGAATGCCCAAGGGTGGGTAATGATCAGCTTACACACTATGGATATTTGGAATGGTCTAGTGGATTGCTATAAGGCTATTCTCTTTTGTCATTTCCAACAAGGAATATATTCGACAGACAGTGTCATCAATATCAGTACTAAAAACTTCCCTTATCAGCAAACTGATCTTGTTGCTATTGCTACTGCAATTTACCTTTTATGCCTCATTACTTTATTTAGAAAATGAACACATACCGTTTAACCTTTGGAGAAAGAGACTATGTCATTTCCAAATTTGTGATAGCTAGAAGGAGGGATGCTGAGCACATAATAAATGTACCTCAAACTTGAAAAATGTGGATACAAAAGTTGAGAATAAAGATAGGCATGAACTGAGACTCTAAGAGGAATGTCAAATTATTGGGATTGATGTAGCTGAAGAATGCTCTGATAGCTCCCTTGAGTTCAGATTTTAAAGGTGTATATTTGAAATTATAGGATAAGGACAAATAAACTAGAAAGAAAATATTATTTTAGTAAAATAAAAGCTGAATTGAAGAATAATCTGTAGCATTAAAATATTGCTTTAAATTAGACAGATTAGCCTAACAGTAAAATATATTACTTCTGGAGTTAACTTCCAGGGTTAGCATCTTAGCTTTTCCTCTTTTGGCACATAATCTTAAGAAAGTTAACAAACTTCTCTGAGCCTATTTTGCTGATCTGCAAATCTGGGGGCAATACTACAACTTTTCCTTTAGCATTATTATGAAGATGATATGAGAAGTAAATGAATCAACAATCTTGCAAACAGTGCACAATAAATGTTATTACTGTTATACTTAAGAAAAACACTTTAACGTTTAATTTTTTTTTTAAAAAAAGGGGAATGCCATAGCTTGGTTAATAAGGTCAAAGAAATATCATACTATAAAAGTAAACAGGAAAGAAAGACTTTATTAAAGGCTAATGCAATCAGAGAGAAAGGCTCAATTCAACTCCCCTGTAACTAAAGGAGGAAGAACATCTAAGTGGAAAAGTACTGCAAGACTTTAGCAGAGAGTGTGGTCAATGTGGTTAGGTCATCTGTGTTTGCCAATTGGCACTTATTGAAGTCAGTCTCGCCACAGAGACTGAAAGACAGAAGTCTAATATTTCTTCATGATTTAAAAGGGATGGCCTCCAGGTTCTTGAGAAAGACATTCCTGGCTTTCATAACCTACAAGTCACATTTAGCTGACATCCAAATTAACCTGTCTAGGGTTAGGTCTTGTCATTCATGGAAGTATCCTGTCTCCAAGTAAAGAATCTTATCATGAATTCCTCAAATTGTTGATGTACTGATTAATGTATGACCTACTGACACTGGAAATTATGCTGACTTGTTTTTGAATCATGAAGTTTTACCTATTTGTTTCTGAGTCATGACATTTTACTGGTTATCTTGCATGTAGATATCTTAGCCCATATGTTGCACTCTGTAGCCAATGATTATAACCTCTGTATTGCACCCTCCAATGAACAAGGATAATTCTGATATGAGAAGTACCCTCCCTTTTCCTAAAATTTCTTATAAAAGCCTTCCAACTTGTAGCAGACTCTGGAACATTCTTAACTTTGTTGGTGTGTCTTTCCAGTTCGATTCTCACATTTGGCTTATGGTAAAATTTTATCAAATTATTTATGCCTCAACAGGCTTAATTTTCAGTCAACAGCTTGTAAAACCGATAAGAGGAAAGGGGAGGTTAGGAACATTTATTCAGGAAGAAATCTGCCTAAAGTTTAATCAAGCTGAGAGAAAAGTTAAGACTATCTCAGTTATAACTAACAGTGAGGAATTCAATGCTTTTTTAGATAACATTTGTGATCATGAAACAGTCTCATATATTCAGTCTGAGGAAACATTATTCAGAGGGAATTGAATTCCAAAATATGTGCACTAATTTAGGTTTCTTTCTAGCTGTTCCAAATGAAGTTTAAGATTTTATGCTAAGAGGAATTAAATTCCAGGGCACTGAACAAAGAATTTCATGGGAAGTTACTACCAGTAGCCTCATAATCATGAGGAATTTGAAGGCAAGAGAAGAAAATGTGAACCCACACCTTTCACAAAGATAGAGGAAGTACAGGCAATACTAGTGACATTAATATTAAACATGGAAAAAACTTATGAATTAATTCTCTAACAGCATTGTGTGTGCACTTAGAATAGAGATAACTGGTAAACCTCAGACATGATCTTATAAATTGCTAAGATTTATATGGATTATAAAGCTAATAGATCAGGGAAATGATGTAGTGGCCTCAAACTGAAATGTTTCCAGGGGCCAGACAAGGAGAATACATGTGATGAAGTTTTATGTGTAAATCAATAAGGAGTTCAAAGACCTGTGGAAAGTGGAGAATGCATGCCTCTCCTAAAGTCATTGAATTTCATTCTTCTAAACCCTTGAAGTCCAAATAGTGTATCCTCAATTATAACCTGAATTTTGTTTTGAATTTGATTAATATTAATATTAATAAAAATATTATGTGGACATAAGAAGTTTAGATTTGAAATAAAGTTAGGAGAATTTGTAACTGGTAAAATACTTCATAGAAAGATTACTGAATAATGTGTCTATGTTAAGTAGTAAAACATGTTTGCTTACATGTCCAAAAGTGCTTGTTAAAAATCTAAAGCATTTAAAAGACATAGTTTAAGAAGAAATAGCAAACAATTTGAATGGGATAATATAAAATGATCATATCAAGTTTGAAGTTAGAGTAAACTTTAGAAGAATTTTAAGATGGATAAAGATGGAAGTCTTGAAATTAGGTCCAAAAATAAACTGAAAAGTATAATATAAGGAAATACAGCTTGACTCCATGCAAAGCAAAGAACCAGAATTTATAGTTGTTTGTGAGCTTAATAAGAGACAGTAGTATAGAACTATTGCTACAAATTCAAGAAAGAATTCTTAGATTTAATTACCCCCAAAACAAAAATAATTTAAGAACATGGCAAATGATGGAACTGCTCTCTCTGGTGGGCAAAACCTAAACTTACATTCAGACACAGTAAGAGAAACACAGAAAAGAGTTACTCAGGTGGTGAAGAACCCCAATTTATATAAAATGAAAGCCCACTGAGTAAATATCAGATAAAAGATAAGAATTATAAAATTCTTAAATATTTTGAAACTAGTCATCTTTGAATATTTAAAGCTTTTATGTGCAATAAAGTATAAGCATATTATATATTACTTTATAAAACAAACATTCAAAATGGGGAAAATTTTCAATACAATAACAAATAACTTTGTTTTAATAACAAAACTTTTACAAAACAAATAGTCTTCAGGGACAAGATAATTTTTTAAGCCTAGAGATGTTCACAATTTAGCCAATTCTGCGCTATGTTGAGAAAGGTCATGTATTATCAGATTAAGGTCAGATTACATTGTCTTCTCCGTTCATGAGATTCTAGGATATTATGAGTGATCTTTCATGCAATCCCATCAGATTCAACAGATAAATTCAATGTGCAAGCAAAATGTCTATGGAAAACTACCGTAGATTTTCAAAGAAAATGAGCTTCATTCTGATTTGGAAAATTATGATTTTTTTCAATTGTGTAAGCAAAAGTTTTAAAACAAACAAAGCAATAATCAAGTTACTCATGAAACAAGAACATTGACTTTGAGAGGCAGCTTGTATTTGAGTACCATTTCTGCTACTTGCATTAGTCTACATAAATTGGTGAGGTTTTATGGGCTCAGCTTAATCAAACATGAAATTGCAGTAAAACCTCTTACATGATGCTTTTCATGATTATTAAATAACTAAAAACTGTAGCATATGTTTCTCTGTTATTGACATATTATTGATTTTCAGTAAATTAAGCAAAATATTGTATAGACAAGTCATGTATTAAAATCCTTGTATTATATAATTGAGGTTCAAGGAAACACCCCCAATTTTAGATCTAATATTTAGAATAGTCAGAACTAGAACTTAGATTTCTTACACCTGGCTTCTGTTCCTTAGACATCAATACACGTTTGACTCATAAGGAAAACTAAAGTTAAAAAAGGGGAATGATGCTGTTTGAAGAGGTATAACCCAAATATAGTGTTGTTATCAGCACAATCAATTAAAGCAAAATTTCTGTATTGTGGGGAATTAGTCATTATTAGCAGGAACTAAAATCTTAACAATCTTATGTCCACATAAAATTTTGATAGACATTAATCAAATTCATAACAAAATTCAGGTTATAATTGAGGATACACTATTTGAAATTTAGAAGAATGAAATTCAATGACTTTAGGAGAGGCATGCGTTCTCCACTTTCCACAGGCCTTTGAACTCCTTATTGATTTACACATAAAACTTTGTCAAATGTATTCTCCTTGTCTGGCCCCTGAAAACATTTGAATTTGAGGCCACTACATCATTCCCCTGATCTATTAGCTCTATAATACATATAAAGGAAAAAATCGTAACAACCATGATTATTTTCTCTGTCAGGTATCTCTTTTTCTCCATGTGCATTCACTCTTAATAAGTAGAAAATGTCAGTCAATTGAAAATTGAACCAGCAAATTTATTTTAATCTTTGGTTCCCTAGCTACCTCACTGATTTGCAACAGTCTTGGGCATCCATTGGCCTTTCAATGTAATCCCGTCGTAAGTAAAATATTACATTCCTTTCTACTGAACAAATTTTAATGCCACTGTGCAAGTAACTGAAGAAGCAAGAATGAATGTGATGATCCACGCTTTCATTAAACATTCAATAATGATTAGGAAGACAGTAAACTACACAAACACTCAGCAGATAGATGAATAGATAGATAAATATAGATCATGATGAGGATGATGAAGACACACTATTAGAAAATAGGGGGCTGGGTTCGGTGGCTTATGCCTGTAATCCAAGCGCTTTGGGAGGCCGAGGCTGGTGGATCACCTGAGGTCAGGAGTTCGAGACTAGCCTGGCCAACATGGTGAAACCCCATCTCCACAAAAATATGGAAATTATATGGGCATGATGGCGGGTGCCTGTAATCCCAGCTACTTGGGAGGCTGAGGGAGGAGAATCACTTTAACCTGGGAGGCGGAGGTTGCAGTGACCTGAGATTACACCTTTGCACTCCAGCCTGAGTGACAGAGCGACAGTGAGAGACTGTTTCAAAATAAATAAATAAATAAAATAGGTAACCGAAATTTCAGTTGAAGAGGAGGAATAAGTTTGAAAGATCTATTGCATAACATGATGACTTTAGTTAATAATAATGTATTGTATTCTTGAAAATTTTAAGATTTTAAGATTTTGAGAATCTCATCACAAAAAAAGATTAGGATGTGAGACAATACGGATGTTAATTAGCTCACGTTAGCCATTGAATACAATATATACATATTTCAAAACATGTTGTACAAGACAAATACCTGGAAGAAAATGGGGAGAATTAAAGCTACTAAGCTAACTATGAAAATGGTCAGAAATTATGTTACAAACTATGACACTGGAAGCATAATATGCACAGCATTTTTATCTCATTCCTGTACACCAGAGAATGATAGTATGGTTTAGATTATTTGATGCCAAGAAGCAGTCTTATGTAATCAAGTACTCAGAAGTAACATTATACCAGGTGAAATGAGGTATTCTGCAAGACAGTAGAGTGGAATGAACATAAACTTTGGAGAAAGACAAGTCTATGTATGAATCCTGGTATGGTACTCAGGAGCCATGAGAACTGAAGAAAAGTATATTATCTTCTAGCCTAATTATCTTCATCTATAAAGTAGACATGATATGTATTATGCAAGTTATTGGGAGGATTAAGTGAGGTAATATTTGTAATGTTCTGTGCCTGTCATAAATGTAGATATGTTTTATTTTCTTATCGATACTTTTATTGTCTCAATGGCTGTCATTCTTAGGAAACATATTTAATTCAAATTTTATAATAGAACAATTTATAAAATATGATTAAAATAAAAGTTGTTTTTAAATGAATAATTCCTTATACCAAGTGTCATGGAAGAACTCTTTTTGTGGGTTCCATTTCTTTAACTTGCTAGTACAGTATACAGAGTACCTTGAAAGATCTCATCTTATACAAAATTATCTCTATTAGTGCTTGTATCACTGTATTCATAAATGCTCATATTACATTTCAGTTACTCTATCTGTATAAGCATTCCAAACGAGTCAATCTTTAGGAGTGAACACTAATATCTGTGGGACTATTGCATGGCTAGTTATGTTCATATCATGGTTCTAAAATTTATACAGAATTTACACATAAGTTTTCCATTTTGCTGTAATTTTTAAATGTTTGATTTCTTTAATTATATAAAAAATTACAAAACCAAGACATTTCTTAAAATAGAAACTAAAAAGTAGACGTGCTCATAATCGCCACATCCCAGTTAAGTTATTGCATCCAGGAGTCATGTCTCAGTGGCATTTGAAAGACAGAAGCTTTCAATATTCATGATATTCATTTGACAAAATGAATTAAAGGCAAGATAAAATGAAGATATGTTATAAGCCTGGAGGTTTTCTGAGTGGCAGAGTCTGCAGTCAACTAAATGACTAGTCAAAGGAAAGACAAAAGAGAAAGGAAAGTCTGGCTTACAGCTTGTACTGTGTGTTTCTCCTAAGTCTGGCGATAAAGTGAGAATATTGCTTCTGTATTCATTATTTATTTATCACTAGCTCTCCAAACCTCTGAAAAATTTCTGTTGAAGGAACTACAAGAAACATGAAGTTATTTATCAAATGCTGATGTTAGCACATTCTCTTTAAGGCTATAAACACGAATGCCAGCTGTCCAGTAAGAATCAGCAGAATTCTGATTTATTAAAAGTAGTGAATTTCTCCACATATTGCAAAGAGCAAAAATATCAGATTCTGGTAAATTAACAGGGATAAAATATATTTATTGCCACTTGCAGTAAAAGGTTTAAAGATATTATAGCTAGGGTGGACAATGTAAAACATATGTCTATTGGAGAAATGAAATAAAGATAGGCAAAAACAAAAGTTCTAATGTTTACATTGAAGTGTAACTCAAGCTACTATTCCTTTGACTTATTCAGGCTCCTTCTACCAATTATGCAAAATCAAAGATAAAATGCCCTTCATCTCTAGAAGTCAAAAGTAAGATTTTCTAATAAATCTTAATTTTATTTATTTATTTATTTTTGAGGCAGTGTCTCACTCTGTCACCCAGACTGGAGTTCAGTGGCGTGATCACTGCTCACTACAGCCTCAACTACATGGGCCCAACTGATCCTCCCACTTCAGCCTCCCAAGTAGCTGGGACTACAGGCACACGCCACCACGTCCAGCTAATTTTTGTACTTTTTGTAGAGATGAGGTTTCACCATGTTGCCCAGGTTAGTCTCGAACTGCTGGGCTCAAGCAATTTGCCCTGCCTTGGCCTCCCAAAGTGCTGGGATTACAGAGGTGAGCCACTGCAGCCAATTTTTAAATTAATGAAATATACCTGAATGCAATTTGGTTACCAGCATAATAGCAATTCCCTATCTATTTCCCATTTCCTTCAAAATTTCTCCATATAGCACTTTACTTTCTGCCTCAATAGTTGCATCTTTTATTTACCCATTTTCTTACTCCAATTTTATTTTTGCTCCTAGATCTGTACTGAAACTATCCTCTAAAGTAGTGACTCTCTAATTTAGTGTGCATAAAAAACAGGGAAACTCTGTTAAAATATGGATTCTTGGGGCCCATTCTGCTATATTCCGATTTAACAGGTGGGAATAATGGAGCAGAAATGATAAGGTAGAATTAGGATGGCACATTTTAAAGCTAAGTTACCAATGTTTTACATAAAGTTAACTTCAACTTACCCCCAAATCTATTTTCATTTAAAATTTAAAATAACATACAGTTTTTTCTTATAAGTTCAAGTAGTATAAAGGTTTAAAAGTAAACTGAAGCCTCTCCTCACATTTTCTCTCTCATAACCTAAAGGCAACCCAGGTTAACCTTTGGATGAGTGTCTTCATATACATTTTATTTTAATGTACATATAGGTATTATACAATTTCCTTTATCTAAAACAAGAGAAAGGTATATATTTAGCCACGTTTCTAACTTTGCTAATTGATTTTGATATTTAAATGATCCTCTTGACTTTTCTAGATAGGAAATTGTAATTAATTCAAATTTGTATGCCCTCCTCTCCATATTTCACAGTTTTGTAAGACCAATAATAGTAGAAACAAAATAACAGCTTTCTTTTGTCACTCATTGAAAACATATGTATTAAGAATTTTATAAAGAAACTTCACTTATGTGTAGAAGACTCCCCAAACCATAATGCCATTTCTACCATAGTCCCGGCGGTTGAGAATTTTCAGTTTTCTGTTTGACATCTTCATATGGATGTTATGTCAATACAATAATCTTCATAAGTCTAAAACGGTGTTTGTCACTGCTGGAAAGGCTAAAAATAATAAGAATCATGTCTCATTTGTTCTTATAAAGCCCAATCTGCCTCTCCTTTTATAACCTATTTGTTTCTTATATTCAACTAAACTTTAATCTTATTTATCCTTTATTATCCTGCCTTGGAAATCTACAACCCTTGAGAGGCCTTGTAGGTGAGTCCAGCATGGCTATGTGCTGCTTCTGTGATAAACTGGAACACTAAAATCTTTATGAGTTTGAAGTCATTGTATTAAGGGTCTTGTCACCCTAGGTATACCTAGCAGGTATATAGTTAGGATCTTGTCAAAACCACATCCTTCACCTCTCCCTGTCCATTCAGACTCCCATAAACAACTTAGTATATTAGAGAAAATTTAGTGGCTGTGACCAATGGACTGGAAATACTGCTTGAGTTCAAACCCTAGCTCAGCCACTCAACAGCTTGACTGCTTGCTTTGCACAACTTATCCTCAAATATCTTATCTTCAAAAGGAGTTAATGCTAGTACTGACCTGTCTTATAAGAGTGATAGAAACAAAAGAAATAATTATGTGATATACTTAGAATTGTGCCAAGCACAGACTTAAACACATATTTGTGTTTAGTATTTATCAACCTAGACACTGACCATAATTATCAAAACCCTCTACAAAGAAAAGAAGAACCAATTACCTCAAACAACCCTTGATCTCTGCAATAAAGGTCAATGCATAGCTTCCAGCTTGAGATAAAGTGAGAAAATCTCAAGGAAAAAATATAGATCCATTTATTTTTTAAAAATTATCTTGTGAAACTGGGATTATGAAAAAAGGTAAATATTAGAACTGCCATTTCAAAATTAGAACATTTGTTAATCTCATGGTGAAAGGAGAGATAAGAACTCAGATTTAAATTACAGAAAAAAGAATATTATAAACACTTAACAACAAAAATTGAAAGTACACAAATTGTCGAAATACCAGTACTTAATTTATTTGATCATAAGCAGAGTATAGATGAAAATATAAAAGCATCTGTAATAATATTTTGTAAACTTTTTAAATTTCCTCTCAAAACAGTCAAATGGTTTCAATTAGTTCTCTCCACTGGCAAATATTAATTCAAGACATAAACTGAAAAGACAGACTTCTAAAATAATCCTTTCTGCCATCATGAATTATTACCTAGGTTTACTGGAAAATGTAAATTATCTAAGGAATAGTTGTAATGTAAATATTATACCATTAGATTTTTTTCATAGGTAATTGTACAAGGCCATTGTGAACATTCAACATAACAATTTTGGAATTAGTAGAAATGTATACTTGGCTTTACAAGAAGTTGTAGCCAGTAAAATATAAAATCCTGCCTCAGATATGAAATTAGACATTAGTTATTTAAAACCTCTATAAAAGCCAAACACTTCCTTCTATTATGGATAGATTAGCATTTTACACTGATTTATGAAAAAAACAAAGCAAAACAGGGATTTAAATGACTACTGTATTCTACTGATTCTATTTGATTAATCAGTGGCTGTCAAGAGCTCCAGAATTTAATAGAGAAACATTTCTTTGAAAATGTCAATAAAATAATGAATCAATTATAGGAGGTTGGGTATGTTAAATATAAAATAAAACAACCAGCAACAGAAAAAAAAAAAAAAAAAAAAAAAAAA
>NW_016803633.1:55026-71688 GCF_001698545.2 Rhinopithecus bieti | reverse complement strand
TTTTGGAATTAGTAGAAATGTATACTTGGCTTTACAAGAAGTTGTAGCCAGTAAAATATAAAATCCTGCCTCAGATATGAAATTAGACATTAGTTATTTAAAACCTCTATAAAAGCCAAACACTTCCTTCTATTATGGATAGATTAGCATTTTACACTGATTTATGAAAAAAACAAAGCAAAACAGGGATTTAAATGACTACTGTATTCTACTGATTCTATTTGATTAATCAGTGGCCTGTCAAGAGCTCCAGAATTTAATAGAGAAACATTTCTTTGAAAATGTCAATAAAATAATGAATCAATTATAGGAGGTTGGGTATGTTAAATATAAAATAAAACAACCAGCAACAGAAAAAAAAAAAAAAAAAAAAAAAACCCTAAACTTTCCAAATAAAGGAGGAGAGGTCAGTGAAAAACTGTTTATCAGTTTATGAGATCAAATCGGTGGACTATAGATTGTACCTTTGTCATATGGCTTAACTCCCAAGCTATGTATTAAACTGAAATTACTATGATGGCTGTGTTATATTGGTGCACAATAACATCTGAAAAAAGGGATCCCTGAGAACTTTTAATGTTGCTACTACCACTAAATAATAGGTGACAGGGATTCAGAAAAGCTCTATTCTAAGAAAGCAAAACCTTCAGACTGTACTCATTTCTTTTCTCTCTTCAAGAAGTCACCAACCTCTTCAAGCCAATCCATAATTAGTCAAAGTAGATTATTTTAACACTGAAGATAAGTTGAATGTAAATTACATAATGGTAAAGAAATGGGAAAATTATTTCACTAATTCATATTTATAGCAGCTTTGGGTAGTATGAATTTTCAGGTGCTGGAACACTATTTCCTGGAAAATAATCTTAAACTTGTCATTAGATGACTTAATCATTCCATGCAAGTTTTATGTAATCCTTATCCACTAGAATGATGCTATTCCCTCTGGATTCAGCTATTTTTCAATTATGTAGTTTCTATCTTTCCCAGAATTTTACTCAACTGTTCTTTCTGACTCCTTTTCCTAGTTCATTCCGATCTCCTTTAAAAAGCAAATAAACAAATCAGAAGCTGCATCTCATTATTTTCAAACCATGAAGTGATTGTCTGCTAGCTAATTCTATAACTCTACATACATCAAAACATGCTCTGCTGGTCTTTCCAGACTTTGTAATGTCCCTTCCTTTAAGTATTTCTAGATTTAATACATTTTTCCTATTCTTTTCACATTTCATATTGTCTTTGCATTTCATATTTTCTTTGCTTTGCTATCTTAATAAAACATCATTACACTTAAAGCCTACATTTGCATTTTAAATTTTTGCTTGGAATATTACTGTATTTAGGAAATAGATTTTTACCATGGAGCAAAAAAATAGTTATATATATGACATGAAACACTAGCTAACTTACATTTCTAACTTATATTTCCTTCGTGTTTCTAGAAATACATATACCAGAAGCTATATGTCAAATTAGTTAACTATTTGGTCAAATATGGCTTATGTAGACAAGGCATGAATTATATTTAATAAAACAATATCTTTCATTTGCAAGGTATTATATAACTTACATAACATTTTAAAGCATAATAACATAATAGATATTACTTGATTTTTATAAAGCCATTGTCACAAAGGCTGTATAGCAATTTTACTGATAAAGAAACAATGCCTATGACTATTGTAGCAGATTTGGGACCAGTTCCAAGTCTTCATATCTATGCTCCATTACTTCTTTCACCAAGGTGCACAACTTGGCTAAGTGCAACTTTTTGTATAAATTGACTCATAGCCAAGTAAAATTGCGTTAACATGGTTAAACATTTTGTAGCTTTTATTTAAATGTGTATAGGTCACGAAATTATATTTATAGTAGGCTTAGAATTTATAAATTGTAAAAACAATTTACTCTGCTAAGGTAGATGAAACTTAAAGATAAGTGAATTTTCATAATTCACTTATTTCCTACTTCTTCCAAAAGAAGACTGGCAAATAGACATATTAATGATGCTTCTTTGATTCTTTTATTTCTAATGCCACATGTTCCATAATAAAAGAAGTAAGTGAAAATGTGTCATTTATCTTTACATTTTCTCCAGTTGTTCTCAAATTTCTGCATAATATTATATAGCAACATTGAGTTCTTATCAACCTGAAGAAAAAGGTCCTCAGCAACAAGAACAAAAAATGTTGGGAAGTGATGCAAGGCATACTGTACCTGTTAATAATTGCACTTAATCAAATTATCTGAGAGGAGAGGCCTCCTGAATATGGATTCTGAATATGGTTTCTATATAGGGTCTGACTCTAGAGGATTCAAATGGGACTCAGAAAATTTTCCTCAAAGACAACAGACAACCATATACCAGATTTCCAGAATAATTGATTTAATCATACACTTTATAAAAATGTTAAATTTTATAGTGGGAAAAAAGTAAATTATCAAAAGGCAATTTTACATTTTCCAAATGAAAATATGCAGAACCCACAGAATGCAGTGGTTTAGTTAAGACTACATACATAACATTATAAGAAATGAAACTAAACTAAAGGTCATGACTGCTGATTCTCTATACACTTATGTTTGTTTCAATAAATAGTTACTTTCCAAGAAAAAAATAGTTTTAGAAATTTCTGACCTAAATTTGTAGAATTGTGGTTGAAAATATGAAGCCACTTGTTTAATTTACCATAGGCTGTTCCTTAAACTATGAAGAAGAAACTAATGAAGCAGTAGTAGTGTTATTTTGTTGGCAGAGAAAAATTTTCATAAAGGTTCAATAAAATTAATTATGCAATACATTATACTAAGAGCTACTCTGAAAATAAAGTAGAAAGATATCTGAGTCAAATTTACATCAGTTTCTAGAAGGGTTATAAAATTAATTGCTTTTTACAATTTAAGATTATAAATAAAGCAACCCTGATATGTCCTCTCCATTTGTTGACAGAATTTATTTGTTCATGTCATAGTCAGAAAAGTAGAAACAGATGAATCAAGTGCCCTTTCATTTCACCAGCCTTCAGATTTAATTGAAGAAGACTGTTTTGCTAATCTCCATCTCAGGGAAATTGCAAAATTGCTTATTAGGTTATCTTTCAATTTTAATCACTTCCCAGAGCAGAGATAGAGACTCAAGCACCTGGCACAAAAATTGAGAAAGTGAAATATTGCTCATACATAGAGTTTCCTAATGAACGTGTTTGCAAAGCAAATATTCCATGTATATTAGATTGCATGACCATGATTTTGATTAGTTATGTGTAATTTAAAATGAAAAATAATAAAACTATGTTAAAATTGTTTGGTAGTTTTGCCAAATAATTATTGAGAAGAAAGGCACAGATTTGCTTCCTTGATAGGGTAAAATACATTTTGAGGTAGCTTTGTGCTTTTATTAGAATTCTGCATAACTTACTGTTATCAAACGTAGTAAGAAGATCTCTAGACTCTCAACATATATATCTCTCCCTTTATCTTAGGTCATTAGATGTAATAAGTCCTGAAGACCTGTATTTCAAGCACTAAAAACTTACATTTCTCAAATATATATTATATATATATATGTAAAATGTATGGGCATTTAAGAATAATTGTTTTCCCTCCATCATTTAATCTTCTTGTGTTAAAATAGTGTGTTACAATAGTTACAAGACTTTTTTTCTTGAAACTACTGGGCAGAAAGTATATTTTTCTTTACTTTGAATGAAGCAAAATAAATTATTGACTGGCATTCACAAAATTATAGTAATTAGACCAAAATATTATGGGAATTTTGTGACTTGGAGTTCTCTTCATAGTTTATTTCCTTCAGCTTGTATCCAAATTAGAGCCAACGACTTTCTAAGAAAATGACATTTTCATAAAATTATAATAAAACAGCTATGATTTTTGATCACCAATGTATCCCTACAAATTTGACCAAAATCATAGGAATTACTCAACATCTTTTCTCTTATTTATTGTATGCAATATTATATTGTTATCTCCATTATACAGATAGTGAGGCTGAAGAATAGAGAAGTTAAAAACTTTCTCCAGACTACATAGCTGCCAAATGATAGAGCTAAGAGTTCAGTCCACATTTGGCTAACGCTAATATCTGTACTCTTTACCCTGATTAACAGCATTCTGTACTACCAAGTTTAAATTAGTGACAAGCTGATCCCAGATGATCTGATCACAATTTGAGAAATAGCCATATAATTTGTCTCTCATCTTCAGAAACAACTTCACAATATACTCTAGTGAGGTAACTTTTGGTAGGAAGATATATATTTCTTAGACTTGTATGACTTACATTATCATTAGAAACAGAGCAATATTGAAAAAAAAATTTAGTCTACTTGTGTGTTTGAAACAAAGAAGCCAAGAGATAGTTTAAGGCATATGAATCAGAAGGATAATTAATATTTTTTCTCATTAAAAAGTAATATTAGTTACAAGCAATTTGGACAATATAGAAAATAGACAGTAGAGAAAATTATCAGCCAGAATTACACTATTTATGTGCAATTGATAAAATCTTTTACTACATTTCCATATATATTAGCATACATAATATCAGTGTATTATATCATGGTATATGTCAATTACAATATATATTATATAGTTTAGTTATAATTATATATTTGTATTTATGGGTATATAGAGAATAAGAATATAAAATTTACATGCTGCTTGCCTATAAATCTTTTTCATATATTTAATTATTTTATTAGGAAAATAATCTAGAAACTGATTGAGAAAATTTGATTTGCTTTACTGAAATTCCTTTATGTAAATTTATATCAATTTATACTCCCAACGGCACTAAAGAAAAGTAATTGACATCTTGTCATATAGGGGAAGTGGGAGTCGTATTATACAAGCTGCCAAGAACACTATAGTTTCTTCACTAGACATTGGTTTAGGTCTCTTCCCTAGACATTGCCCAAGGATAAGCCCCTCTCCAGGGTACCTATTTGCAATTACTGATTAATGTGGAAGGACAAAGGTCTAAACTCCTTGCCCAATTAACGACATTTCTAAAGGACTATCCCAGCTCCAGAACTCTTCATGGGATTGGCTTAGACATTGGTTGCAACTCGATCAGAGTTCAAATTTTCTCTCTGCCAAATCCTGCTTCCTGTATCCTCATGAGTTTTGTTACCAAAAGCTCTCCTCAGCAAAGTGCCTTCAAACTAATCTCCGCCTGAGTTTGTTTCCAGTGGAACTTGACTTAAAACGTATTAATTTTTGATATCTCCACTCATAAATATGGTATCATTCTCCTTTATTCCAGACTATTTTGCAAATGTGTCTTGGTAATGTTTTGTGGTTTTCTCAAATATACATATATTTGATATAATGAATAAAATGAATCAATACATTTTACTACCTAAAACAATTTTTTTGTGATGATAAATCATCAAACTCAAATAAAAAAGAAACCCAGAAATATTTTATCAAATACAAGGAATCAATAGGATTAACATGTATAGAGTGATTATGAATCAGTAATCAAGTACTAACACAAAATAGAGTAATCACCAAAGCATCTTCACATTTTGTCTTTAATTGAGGCCTAAATTGTAAAGTAGGTAGAGGCAGGTCAAAGTCTGGGGTCTGAACATCCACTGTGCTCCTCCAGTCTCTCTTTATCTCCTAACTCCCTTGGTTCAGAGGATGTTATCTGGCTCCCTAGATCTCCATGAAACACCATCTGGAAACCATTGCTCTAAAAGAGAAATTAATTTTAAACAGGGATAAAGCATATAGAAATAAATATATAAACAAATTACTTTTCTATTATTAATCATATTAATAGCATTAAAATGTATGTTAAAGGGTGATGGTACATCTTTTCTATTATTTATAATAAATTTTGACATAAAATAATAATAGAGTATAATGAGACACATAATTACAAGCTTTCAATACTGACAGCTTCAAATAGGTCACATCCAATAGTTTCTGAGAAATTATCTCAAGTCATTAGAGATTCAGAGAAATATTTAAATTCATAATTTTGATTAAAGTGTTGTTTATAACAGATAATGTTAAACAATCAAAATGCTCATGGAAAAAACAATAATAAATAACAATTCTTGACAGTTTACTATAATTTGGGTACTCCAAATAATAATTCAAGGTAAGTTCCAAAATTGATCCATTTTATGGTCTATCCATGTAATAGAAAATGATTCTGCAAGGTATGCAGGCAGCACATAAAAGTTGACAGTTGCAGAACCACAGCTCCTCTCTGGAACACTCCCGAAGAACAGTGGTAAAGGGAAATTTTCTCAGGAAAACATTCAAAGCTATCTGCTTTGCTTTGAAGGAGAAATGGCCAGGCATGCAATTCGTGGACTGTAGCCAATTGTTTGTTTGGATGGTCAGGATCCTGGAAGAAACATGATTGGAAAACTGGTGACAAAGACATTTGGGAAAGAGGAATGTGCATAGATGTGTTAGAATGGGTAAAGGACATAATAATATTTGTGTCCCATGTGAAACTCACCAAAAGGTGGCCTCAACAGAGGAGTATTTTAGTAATCAAGTGGATAGGATGACAATTTCTGTAAATATCAATTGGCCTCTCTCCAACCCTTGCCACCATGCACTCCTCACACCTCTGAGTCAACAGGCAAAGAAGAGAATAACAGTGTTGGCTAAAGTAATTGATTCTGACTACCAAGGGGAAATTGGACTACTACTCCACGATGGAGGTAAGGAAGAATATGTCTGAGGTACAGGAGATCCCTTAGGATGTCCTTAGTGTTACTATACTCTGTGATTAAGGTCAGTAGGAAATTACAACCCCATCCAGGCAGGACTACAAATGGCCCAGGCCCTTTAGGAATTAAGTTTGGGTCACCTTATTAGGTAAAGAACATAACCAGCTGAGGTAGTTACTGAAGGCAAAGAGAATACAGAATGAGGAGTAGAAGGTATTTATAAATACGAGCTATACTGTGTGACTTCAGAAATTAAGAAATTAATTGTCTTGAATACTTACTTTCTCTCTAATTCCCTTATGATGTAACATAAAATTATTAACTTTATGTCAGTATTAAGCATTATTACCCCTACATCATAGTATTTAAGTTATGTGACATTACTTAAAGACTTGACATTCTCTTCTGGGGAAGGGATTAGATTTTTGGTTATATGCAAGATGGCTGTATTATGTTACATAGAATGACCTTATTGTTGTCTTTATTTGTGTATGGGTGCCAAGTTGATAAAGGGTTAGCATTTGCTGGTTAATTGTATGCGTCAACTTGACTGGCAAAAGCTGTATGCGTCAAATAGCTGGCAAAAGATTATTTCTGGTGTGTCTGTGAGGATATCTCCAGAAGTGATTAGAATTTGAGTCAGTTGCCTGAGTAAAGAAGATCATTCCTTTCACAAGGTGGCCTGGCGTTATTCAATCTTTTGAGCACCCTAAAGAAGCAAAAAAAGAGAGGGCAAATTCTCTCTCTCCTTTTAAGCTGGGACATCCATCTTCTGCCTTTGAATGTAAGAGCTTTTGGTTTTTATAGATTCTGAATCCAGAACTTATACCTTCACCCCTTCTTCCCCCATCCCCTGGTTCTCAGCTCTTCAGACATGGGATGGAATTTCCACCATAGGTGGAAACTTGCTTCTCGGGTTTCCTGACCAACCTGGACTAAATTATACCACTGGCTTTATTGGTTCTTCGAGATTGCAGAGTTGATGATAGGACTCCTCAGCCTTCACAATTATGAGAGCCAATTCCCAAAATCTCTCTTTCTCTCTCTCTCTATCAGGATAGAGAGATACATACCTGTTTGTATTGCTGTCTCTCTTGCTCTCTCTCCTGAGATAGAGAGAAAGCCATAGAAATACAAGCAACTATGTATTGTGTTATAATCAGATAAAATTATTTACAAAGTATGTATTATTTTATAATCACATAAAATTGTTATTTGGAAATACAAAACATAGTAAAGAGTATCGACTTATTAAAACTCTGAGGTATAACTTTGCTTGTTGATTTTGGTAGCAGCCGAAGTATTGACTCCAAAATAAATACGCTGACTTCCTTGAGGAATTATTGTAATAGATAAGGTATCATTTACTTCATGTCTTATTTGGTTCAAAAATGTCATTTACTTAATTTCCTTAGAATTCCTTTTCTATGCTCTTTGTATGAACTGCACTTTGGTTTCTCACACTTACATTTTGTGAAGGTTTCTCACAAAATGTTGTTTTCTAGCATTATCTGGGCCATTTAAGTCACTATTTCTCTCTCTGTGTGTGCTTGTTTCTTTTTGCATTAGAGTGAAAGAGTAGAAAATGTAATTTGTCCATTAGTAAAAAATTATGAGTCCAGGTTGGCATAGGGCAAATAGAGACCTGAGCAATAGGTCAATTGTGATGTAATTAATTACAGTCATGTAGCTTGGAGTTCAGACTGATGATCATTCAGTTATGTATCCCAGAGAGAGGGAGAAAGGAGAACACAGAATGATTCTGTTCCAAATAGTTAACAGAAAAGGTCGTTGTGTCTTATCCTGCTTACAACTGAAACTCATGAGAAATCTTAATGGAAATATCTAATTTATTTTTTTTTCAGTAAATTTTACTTGAAATCGTTGATACAGGTTATAAGAGAAAAATGTAGCCATGTTCTTTATGGTTAGGTCTGTATGATTTTCTCTTAATCATTCACAAAATTGCCAATTAAGTTTTATTTTCTAACATTTTTCTGTTGTTTAAAACAATTATATGTACATATATATGTGTGTATGTACACACACATACACACACACAACACCAATGAAAAAATAATCATTTAATGTTCTGCTAAGTTATATAAGTCTACCTTACTGGACCATATGTATTTGAAGAGAATGAACACCTACATGAAATAATTTTAGACTGCATCTAAGATGTATTAGGTTCTGACTCTTAGAATAATTTACAATGAAAAGGCATGTAGTTTCCACCTTAATAAAAATTAGTGAAGTGTTTTGGCTATACATAAGAAACTATGACACTGATTCAAGATTTGTTCATTTTAATAGTTTAACATGAACAAAATATGTGAGAATAATATTTTACTGAGCTTTCTTGTATTTTAATTTTTTTCAGCTGCTATTTCTGAGCCTTTTAATATTTCAAGTTTGCTCAAAAACTTTCTAACATTCTTAGTGTTAATCAATTTATCCACAGTGTTTTCCAGTATTTTCAATGAAGTTTTGAGCCAATATAAATGTCTCAAATATTTTTGAGACAATGTCTCTTACGCAATAAGATCAATTTCACATTATAATCCAACAGTGATGGTGTAATTTTAATGCTGTGTTAAGGAGACTGGAGACTACTTTCAAAACTCAGTGTAGGTAATAAATAATTTGTGTTAAAAACTAGCTTAAGAAATTTGAAGCTAAATTTAAAGATTTAAGGAAGCCAACTTGAGGGAAGGGGCAAAGAAAATTAGGAAAGCATCAGAGTTGACACCTGTGAGAACTTTTTTATTACTTTTCCTTAAAAATGTCTACAGAAATCTCATTTTCACCTCCAATTTGTCACTGTTCTATCCTTTCTTTCTCCCTTTCTCCCTCTCTGCCTCCTCACTCTATTCTTTCCTGCTCTCTACAAATATTAACTTAGTTTTAAGATAATCCAAGCAGTGAGTGAACACACATACAAAAAATAAAGATGCACAAACTGAAATTCTGTCTATTTAGTCTGCTGTTTAATTGGTTTTCTATTTTGAATATATTGGTTATATTTCTTTTTATGTTCTCATCTACTTTTTTTTTTTTTTTTTTTTTTTTTTTTTTGTTCTATTTTTTTTTTTTTTTTTTTTTTTTTTTTTTTTTGAGATGGAGTCTCGCTCTGTCACCCAGGTTTGAGTGCACTGGCGCCATCTTGGCTCACTGCAAGCTCCGCCTCCCGGGTACATGCCATTCTCCTGCCTCAGTCTCCCAAGTAGCTGGGACTATAGGCGTCCGCCACCACGCCCGGCTAATTTTTTTTTGTACTTTTAGTAGAGACGGAGTTTCACCGTGTTAGCCAGAATGGTCTCGATCTCCTGACCTCGTGATCCGCCCGCCTCGGCCTCCCAAAGTGCTGGGATTACAGGCGTGAGCCACCGAGCCCAGCCTCATCTACTCTTTTAAAAGCTTTGTATGTGCTATTTTTATATTTACTGGACGCTTCATGTGTACTTGTTCATATACGTTATATGTTTCTGTAACAATATAAGGAAAAATAACTTTCAATATAATTCTATTAAAAGAAGTATATATCATTACTTATCTACATATGTGCTTTTTCAACTTTTAAATTAGAAATGCATTTTTATTACAGGTGGAAATTTCATTGTTTTATATTATATTTTTATGTCAAAAATAATTTTTGAGAATTGCATCATTTATAATCAGGTTGTAATAATTAGACACTTTTTTACAGTTTTCAAAACTCTAGTTCATTATTTTGCATCTTGAGTTTATTTTAAATAAGGAGTTTAATGCTTATCTGAGTGATAAATATTTATTATAATACTAAGAAAATCACAACAAAGAAAGAAACATGTTCTTATTCTGTGCTTTTTTTTTTTTTCATGGTTATTCAGCTGCTTCAGTTTATTCAAGTACTCAAAATGCATCCATTCTACTAGTCAAAACATTATTGTTTTCAGCATTTACTGACAGGTGCAGGGCTGACAATCATTATTTCTAAAGCTTACACTCACTGTTTATATTAACATGTGGTGTTGGGCCTCTTTTCCTCATGTGCTGTGGTTCTTTTAAAAATTTTGTTTTCTGAGTGTTCAAGTTTGACAAGTCCCACACTGTTTATACTTTAAAAGTGCTCTTTTAACACCTTGCAAAATAAAATCCTTAGGTATAAATCTAAAAATGTATAAGATCTATATGGGAAAAGCTGCAAAACTCTAATGAAAGAAATCAAAAAAGGCCTAAATAGAGACATTTCTATGTTCATGCATAGGAAGAGTCAATATCGTCAAGATGATATTTTCTCCCAACTTGATCTATACATTCAATACCATCCCAATAAGAATCTCAGCAAGTTATTTTGTGGATACCAACAAACCAATTTTTAAGCTTGTATAGAGAGGCAAAAGACTCAGAATAGCAAACACAGTATTAAAAAGGAGAACAAATTAGAGAATAGACACTACCCAACTGTCAGACTTCTTACAAAGCTACAGTAATTAAGGCAATGTAGTACTGGTGAAAAACTAAATATATAAATAGAACACAATAGAGAAATAGACATAAAAATATAGTCACAATCTTTGACAAAGGGGCAAAGACAATACAATGGAAAAAAGAGGGTGGGGACAACTAAACACCTACGACCAAAACGAGAAATTTAGCCCAGACCTTATACCTTCACAAAAATTAACTAAAACTGGATTATAGACCTGAGAACATCCAGATGACTTTGGGTTTGGCAACGCCTTAGATAAAATGCAAATTTATTTGTTGCCATGAAAGCAATAATTGATCAGACAAAACTCATTAATTTTTTTTTTTTTAAATCTTGTGCTCTGTGGAAGACACTGTCAAGAGAATGAGAAAACAAATCACAGACTCAAAGAAAATGTTAGCAAAGACATAATTCATTAAGGACTTATGTAAAATATAAAAAAAATGCTCAAAACTCAGTAATAAGTCAATGAGCAACCTAATTAAAATGTGGGCAAATGGTGTGAGTAGACACCTCACTAAAGAAGATTATATGGATGGCAAATAAACATATGAAAATACGTTGAATATCTTGTATCATTAGGCAACTGCAAATTAGAAAAATAAGATAGCTCTATACACATGTTAGAATGGCCAAAATCCAAAACACTGAAACACCAAGTGCTGGCAAAGATATGGAGCAACAGGAATTTTTATTCATATCCCACAGGAATGCAAAATGGTACAGCAACGTTGAAAGACAATTTGATAGTTTCTTACAAAACTAAATATAGTGCCTGTAAATAACTCTTTTTAGTATTTACCCAAATGAGTTGATAACTTATGTCCACACAAGAACCTGCATCTGCACATGGGTGTTTACAGAAGCTATACTCACAATTGTCAAAATGTGAAAGCAAACAAGATGTACTTCAGTAGATAAATAGATAAACTGTGACATATTCAGACAATATAACACTATGAAACTCTAAAAATGAATGAGCTATCAAGATACAAAAAGATATGGAGAAAATTTAAATGCAAATTACTAAGTAAAAAGGCTAATTTAAGAAAGCCACATACTGTATGATTCCAACTATGTGCCATTCTGGAACAGTTAAAACTATGGAGACAGTAAAATAACTAGTAGTTGCCAGAAATTAGGAGGTAGATAAGGAGAAATAAGCAGAACATAGAAAATTTTTAGGGCAGTAAAAATATTCAGTATGATATTATAACGGTGGATAAATGTCATCAAACATTTATAAAAAAATAATAGACTATACAACGCAAGTGAACCCTAACATAAATTTTGGACTTTGGATGATAATGATGAGTTTATTTAGGTTTACTAATTGCAGCAACTGTACCACTCTGGAGATATGTTTATGTGTGTGGGCAGGGGTATATGGGAACTCTCTGTACCTTCCACTCAATTTTGATGTGAATGACCTAAAAGTGATGTACAGGTTGAGTATCCCTTATCGAAAACGCTGAGACCAGATGTGTTTCAGATTTTTGATTTTTTTTTCAGATTATGTAATAGATGTATACATGCAATGAGATATGTTGGGGATGGGATCCAAATCTAGACACAAAATTCATTTATGTTTTATATATATCTTATATATATAGCCTACAGGTAATTTATAGAATATTTTAAATAATTTTGTGCATGGAAAGTTTTTAGTGTGTTTGACTGCAACCTATCACATGAGGTCAGGTGTAAAACTTTCCACCTGTGATGTCTTGTTGGTGTTCAAAAGTTTCATATTTTGGAGCATTCTGTATTTCAAATTTTTGGATTAGGGATACTCAAGCTGTATTTAAAGAAATGTCTACTGAAACTACATTTTGGAAAATTTTAAACAGATGATAAATTTTACTTTTATTTCTTTAATGTATTGATAGTCTTTTATAGATGATACATTCATCTTATTCTTAAATAATGCCACATAATTAGAGGAATATTTTCTGACAGTTGCTTTCACAATATTCTCTCCATGCTGATAGATTTTTTTCCAAACAATTTTTAAATGCCAACTTTACCTCAAAGGGAAAGATTCACTACTTGCTAGATAGTAGACTTCTGGTGGCTGCTAGTCTCAGAAAAGATCAGAAATTTCTATTTTTGCAGGATACAAATGCTTAGTGTATCTTTATATTTTTAAATACTTCATAAAATTTGCCATGGTGTTATGACTAAATCTCTGTTATACAATATACCTAGGGTTACTCTCATTTATTGTAAAGATTCTATTAATTTAGAAAATCTATTTCATGCATTTGGAGCTGCAAATTATAACCTGTCGAAATGCTTTGGGGTGAGAAGCACAGCAATGGGTGAGCATGCTATTATGTCTCCTTTGTTTTGTACAAAGAGCTGTTTTGTCCTACTCTGCCCATAAAATGTGTTGTGTTCAAGATATGACGTGGGCAAGTGAAGACACTAGTTTTCATTCATTTGTTGCATTAATGTGTTACTAAATTTAGATTTCCTTCTTCTGTGTTTAGAAATTAGCAGAGGTGACAGTTATTCTACTTGTTTCCATTACCACAAATGGATCCACTTATGCATTCCCTACGGTTTGCACTGCCCACTTTGGATTATGGATCAGTTCTGTACAGCAGAAGTGTAACATAAGCCACATGTGTAATTTTGAATTTTGTAGTAGCACGTTAGAAAAGTAAAAAGAAGCAGGTGAAATGAATTTTAGTATACTCATTTAACTTAAAATACTGGAAACATTATCATTCAACATAAAACAATAAGAAAATAAATGAAGTATTTTACATTTTGTAATGAGTCTTTAAAATGTAGTGTACATTCTATGCTTAAAGCACATCTTCATTAAGACAAACCACGTTTATTTACTTATTTGTTTAGTTATTTCTCTACAATGTATATGGGAACACAAAGGACATTGTGCTCAGTGAAAAAAGGCACTCACAGAAGTACTAATACTACAGTATTCCACTCATATGAGGTCTGTAAAATAGTCAAACTCATAGAAACAGAGAGTAGAAGTGTGGCTTCCAGGGGTTGGGGAAGTGAGAATGGGGAATTGCTGTTCAATGGGTATAGAGTTTCAGTTATTCAAAATGAATACATTCTAGAGATCTACTGAACAACATTGTTTCTATAGTTAATAACACTGTATTGTACATTTAAAAATTTAGTAAGATAGTAGATCTCATGTTAAATGTTCTTACTACAATTTTGTTTTCCCTGACAACTTTTATTTTAGATTCTGGGGTAAATGTGCGGGTTTGTTAGATGGGTAATTTTTTTTTTTTTTTTTTTTTTTAGACAGAGTCTCTCTGTCACCCAGGCTGGAGTGCAATGGTGTGATCTCGGCTCACTGAAAGCTCCACCTCCCAGTAGATGGGTAAATTTTGTGTCAGTGGGGTTTGGTGAACAAATTATTTCCTCTCCCAGATAGTGGGCATAGTACGTGATAGGTAGTTTTTCTAGCCTTACGCTGCTTCCACCCTCCACCCTCAAGCAGGCCCCAGTGTCTATTGTTTCCTTCTTGTGTTCATGTGCACTCAGTACTTAGCTCCCACTTATAAGTGAGAACATGTGGTGTTTGGTTTTCTGTTCCTGCATTAATAAGCTTAGGACAATGGCCTCCACAAGCATTGCTTGCACATTGCTGCAAAGGACATGATTTTGAACATTTTTATGGCTTTGTAGTATTCCATGGTGTATATATATATATATCACATTTTAAAAATCCAGTTCATTACTGATGGGAATCTAGGTTGATTCCATATCTTTCCTACTGTGAATGGCGCTGCCATGACGGTAAGTGTGCACGTGCCATTATGGTAGTAAGGGGACTGCTGAGTCCAATAATAGCTCTGTTTTAACTCCTTTGAGAAATCTCTGAACTGCTTTCCACAGTGACTAAATTATTTGCATTGCCAACAGTAGTGTATAATCATTTCCTTTCCTTTGCAACTTTGCCAGGATCTGTTATGTTTTTTACTTTTATTAATAGCCTTTCTGGCTGTTGTGAGATTGTATCTCATTGTAGCTTTGATGTGCATTTCTCTGAGGATTAGTGACAATGAGCATTTTTTTTTTTTTTTTTTTTTGAGACGGAGTCTCGCTCTGTCGCCCAGGCTGGAGTGCAGTGGCCGGATCTCAGCTCACTGCAAGCTCCGCCTCCCGGGTTTACGCCATTCTCCTGCCTCAGCCTCCCAAGTAGCTGGGACTACAGGCACCCGCCAACTCGCCCGGCTAGTTTTTTGTATTTTTTAGTAGAGACGGGGTTTCGCCGTGTTAGCCAGGATGGTCTCGATCTCCTGACCTCGCGATCTACCCGTCTCGGCCTCCCAAAGTGCTGGGATTACAGGCTTGAGCCACCGCGCCCGGCCACGAGCATTTTTTTTTTTTTTTTTTTTTTAATTTTTTTGGGGCCCTTGGGTTTTTTTTTTTGGGGAGGGGGTTTTTAATTTTTTTAATATGCTTGTGGGCCATGTGTATGTCTTCTTTGGAGAAGGGTCTGTTAATGTCTTTTGCTCATTTTTAAAGGGTTGCATTATGCTTGTTGATTTAAGTTCACTATAGTTTCTGGATATTAGACTTTTGTCAGATACATAGTTTGCAAATATTTGTTCCTATTCTATAGGTGGTCTGTTTACTCTGTTGACAGTTTACTTTTATTTTTTTGACAAGCATAAGCTCTTTCGTTTTATTAGGTTCCACTTCTCAATTTTTGTTTTGTTGCTTTTGCTTTTGGAGTCTTCATCAAAATCTTTTATCAGGACCTATGTCAAGAATGGTATTTTCTCGATTTTCTACTAGTATTTTTATACCTTTCAGTTTTACATTTAAGCCTTTAATCTATCTCGATTTGATTTTTGTAAATAGTGAAAGATAAGTGTGCACTTTCAATCTTCTGCATATGGCTAGTTAGTTATCCCAGCACCATTTATTAGATAAGGAGTCCTTTCTCTGTTGCTTGCTATTGTCAAGTTTCTTGAAGATCAGATGGATGTTGATGTGTTACTTTACTTCTAGGTTCTCTAACCTGTTCTATTGGTCTATGTGTCTGTTTTTATGCCTGTACCATGTTGTTTTGGTTACTACAGCCTTATAGTACAGATAACAGTTGTGTAGCGTGATGCATCTGGCTTTGTTATTTTTTGCTTAGGATTGCTTTGTCTGTTCAGTCTCTTTTTTGATTCCATTTGACTTTTAGAATACTTTCTAATTCTGTAAAAATGTCATTGATAATTTGATAAAATAGCATTAAATCTGTAAATTGCTTTCAGCAATATGGCCATTTTAACAATATTGATTCTTCCTATCCATGAGCATGCAATATTTTTCTATTTGTTTGTGTGAACACTGATTTCTTTCTGCAATGTTTTGTAATTCTTGTAGAGATCCTTCACCTCCCTGATTAGCTGTATTCCTAGGTATTTTATTCTTTTTTTTTTTTTTTTTTTTTTTTTTTTTTTTCATTTTTTGTTGAAC
>NW_016803633.1:18007-54772 GCF_001698545.2 Rhinopithecus bieti | reverse complement strand
TTTTTTTTTTTTTTTTTTTTTTTTTTTTTTTTTTTTTTGCTACTGTGAATAGGATTGCATTTTTTATTTTGCTCTCAGTTTGGACACTTTTGGGGAAAGAAGTGCTACTGATTTGTACAATCATTTTCTATTCTGAAACTTTGATGAAGGTGTTCAGCAAAGAAGTCTTTGGGCAGAGATTATAGGGTTTTCTACATATAGAATTACACTGGCTGTGAAGAGACATAGTTTGCCATTCTGTCTTCCTATTTGGATGGCTTTTCTTTCTTTCTTTTCCCTCATTGCTCTGGTTAGAACTTCCTGAAATATGTTGAATAAGTATGGTGAGAGTGGGTATCCTTGTCTTCTTCCAGTTCTTAAAGCAAATTCTTCCAGCTTTTGCCTGTTCACTATAATATTGGCTGTGGGTTTGTCATAGATAGTGCTTATTATTTTGGGTTATGTTCCTTCAATGCCTAGTTTGTTCAGGGTTTTGTTTTATTATACTTTAAGTTCTGGGATACATGTGCAGAACGTGCAGAAATCTTACATAGGTATACACTTGTCATGGTGGTTTGCTGCACCCATCAACCCATTATCTACATTAGATATTTCTCCTAATGTGATCCCTCCCTTAGCCCTCTACCCCTGACAGGCCTCAATGTGTGATGTTGCCCTCCCTGTGTTCCCGTGTTCTCATTGTTCAGCTCCCACTTATGAACGAGAACATGTGGTGTTTGGTTTTCTGTTCCTGCATTAGTTTGCTGAGAATGATGGTTTCCAGCTTCATCCACGTCCCCACAAAGGACATGAACTCATCCTTTTTTATGGCTGTGTAGTATTTCATGGTGTATATGTGCCACATTTTCTTCATCCAGTCTATCATTGATGGGCATTTGGGTTGGTTCCAAGTCTTTGATATTGTGAACAGTGCTGCAATTAACCTATGTGTGTGTGTGTCTTTATAGCAGAATGATTTATAATCCTCTGGGTATATACCCAGTAATGGGATTGCTGGGTCAAATGGTATTTCTGGTTCTTGATCATTGAGGAATCGCCACAGTGTCTTCCACAATGGTTCAACTAATTTACACTTCCACCAATAGTGTAAAAGCGTTCTTATTTCTCCACATCCTCTCCAGCATCTGTTGTTTCCTGACTTTTTAAAGGTTGCCATTCTAACTGGCATGAGATGGTATCTCATTGTGGTTTTGATTTGCATTTCTCTACTGACCAGTGATGATGAGCTTTTTTTCATATATTTGTTGACCACATAAATGTCTTCTTTTGAGAAATGTCTTTTTGTATCCTTTGCCCACTTTTGGATGGGGTTGTTTGACTTTTTCTTGTAAATTTGCTTAAGTTCCTCTTAGATTCTAGATATTAGACCTTTGTCAGAGGAATAGATTGCAAAATGTTCTGCCATTCTGTAGGTTGTCTGTTCACTCTGATGACAGTTTCTTTTGTGATGCAGAAGCTCTTTAGTTTACTTAGATCCCATTTGTCAATTTTGGCTTTTGTTGCCATTGCTTTTTGTATTTTAGTCATGAAGTCTTTGCCTATGCCTATGTCCTGAATGGTATTACCTAGGTTTTCTTCTAAGGTTTTTTATGGTTTTAGGTCTTACATTTAAGTTTTTAATGCATCTTGAGTTAATTTTTGTATAAGGTGTAAGGAAGGGATCCAGTTTCAGTTTCCTGCATATGGCTAGCCAGTTTTCTCAACACCATTTATTAAACAGGGAATCCTTTTCCCGTTGCTTGTTTTCATCAGGTTTGTCAAAGATCAGATGGTTGTAGATGTGTGGTGTTATTTCTCAGGCCACTGTGCTGTTCCATTGGTTTATATATCTGTTTTGTTACAAGTACCATGCTGTTTTGGTTACTGTAGTCTTGTAGTATAGTTTGAAGTCAGGTAGCTAGATGCCTCCAGCTTTGATCTTTTTGCTTAGGATTATCTTGGCTCTATGGGCTCTTTTTTAGTTCCATATGAAATTTAAAGCAGTTTTTTCTAATTCTGTGAAGAAAATCAATTGTAACTTGATGGGCATAGCATTGAATCTATAAATTACTTTTGGCAGTATGCCATTTTCATGATATTAATTCTTCCTATCCATGAGCATGGAATGTTTTTCCATTTGGTTATGTCCTCTGTTATTTCCTTGAACAGTGGTTTGTAGTTCACCTTGAAAGGTCCTTCATATCCCTTGTAATTTGCATTCCTAGGTACTTTATTCTCTTTGTAGCAATTATGAATGGGAGTTCACTCATGATTTGGCTCTCTGTTGGACTATTATTGGTGTATAGGAATGCTTGTGATTTTTGCAAACTGATTTTGTATCCTGAGACTTTGCTGAAGTTGCTTATCATCTTAAAGAGGTTTTGGGCTGAGACAATGGGGTTTTCTAAATATATAACCATTTCATCTGCAAACAGAAACAATTTGACTCCTCTCTTCCTGTTTGAATACCCTTTATTTCTTTCTCTAGCCAGATTGCTCTGGCTAGAACTTCCGATACTATGTTGAATAGGAATGATGTGAGAGGGCATCCTTGTTTTGTGCTGGTATTCAAAGGGAATGCTTCCAGTTTTGCCCATTCAATATTGGCCTATGGGCTTTTTCCATAATAGCTCCTTTTATTATTTTTGAGAAAAGTTCCCATCAGTACCTTAGTTTTATTTGGAAGTTTTTTTAGGCTGAAAGGGGTGTTTTGAAATTTTAATCCGAAGGCCTTTTTCCTGCAATTCTATTGAGATAATGCATAATCATGCGGTTTTGTCATTGGTTCTTTTATGTGATGGATTATGTTCATTGATTTGGATATTCCTTCTGAAACTATTCCAAACAATAGAAAAAGAGAGACACCTCCCTAATTCATTTCATGAGGTCACCATCATCCTGATACCAAAACCTGGCAGAGACACAACAAAAAAAGAAAATTTCAGGCCAATATCCCCGATGAATTTCAGTGCGAAAATCCTCAATAAAATACTGGCAAACAGAATCGAGCAGCCCATCAAAAAGCTTATCCACCATGATCAACTCAGCTTCATCCCTGGGATGCAAGGCTGGTTCAGGGTGTTTTTTTTTTTTTAACGTGAAGGGATGTTGAATTATATCAAAAGCCCTTTCTGTCTCTATTGAGGTAACCATGTGGTTTTTGTTTTTATTTCTATTTATGTGATGAGTCATATTTATTGATTTGCCTATGTTGAACCAACTTTGAGTTCCAGGAGTAAAGTCTACTTGATCATGGTAGATTGGCATTTTTATGGCTGCAGAATTCAGTATGCTATTATTTTTGTTGATAATTTTTGTGTCTATGTTCATCAGGGACATTAACCGGAAGGTTTCTTTCTTCATTGTATCTCTGCCAGGTTTTGGTATTAGAATAATTCTGGCCTCACACATCAGTTAGGAAGCAGTCCCTTTTTCTCAATTTTCTGTAATAGTTTCAAGAGAATTATAACCAGCTCTTCTTTATACATGTGGTAGAATTTGCCTGTGAATGCTTCAGGTTCAGGAATTTTTCCGGGTGGCAGGTTTTTGTTTTGTTTTGTTTTAATTACTGATTCATTTTCAGAAATCCATATTGGTATTTTCAGGGTTTCAACTTCTTCCTTGTTCAATCTTGGGAGGTTTTATGTTTCAAGAATTTTTTCTATTTCCGCTAGGTTTCCTCGTTTATATGCATACAAGCGTTTGTCATGGTCACTGGAGACTTTTCAAATTTCTATGGGGAAGATGGTAATGTCCCCTTTGTCATTTCTGATTCAGTTAATTTTGAGATTCTCTTTTTGGTCTTTATTAGCTTATCTAGTGGACTATCAATCTTATTTATTCTTTCAGAAAGCAGACTTTTGTTTCTTTGATCTTTTGTATGGTTTTTCACATCTCAGTTTCATTCAGTTCAGCACTGATATTTGTTAAAATATTTGTCTTCTCCTAGCTTTGGAGTTAATTTGCTCTTGTTTTGCTAATTCCTCTATGTGTAATGTTAGGTTGTTAATCTGAGATCTTTAAAGTTTTTGATGTGGATGTTTAATGTTTTAAACTTCCCTCTTAACACCACCTTAGCTGATTCCCAGGGATTCTAGCATGTTGCACAGTTTTTTCATTAGTTTCAAATAAGTTATTGATTTCTGCCTTAATTTCATTGTTTACCCAAATCATTCATGAACTGATTGTTTAACTTCCATGTCATTGTATATTTTTAAAAGACTATCTGGATATTGATTTCTATTTTATTTCTTTTGGTCTAAAAGTTTGTTTGGTATAATTTCAGGTTTTTTTTTTGAGACGGAGTCTTGCTCTGCCGCCCGGGCTGGAGTGCAGTGGCAGGCTCTCAGCTCACTGCAAGCTCCGCCTCCCGGGTTTCCGCCATTCTCCTGCCTCAGCCTCTGGAGTAGCTGGGACTACAGGCACCCGCCACCTCGCCCGGCTAGTTTTTTTGTATTTTAGTAGAGACGGGGTTTCACTGTGTTAGCCAGGATGGTCTCGATTTCCTGACCTCGTGATCCGCCCGTCTCGGCCTCCCAAAGTGCTGGGATTACAGGCTTGAGCCACCGTGCCCAGCCTAATTTCAGGGTTTTTAAACATTTGTTGAGAGTTGCTTTATGGCCAAGCATGTGGTCAATTTTAGAGTATGTGCCATATGCAGATGAGAAGAATGTATATTCTGTTGCTGGGTAGAGGGTTCTGTAGATGTCTGTCAGGTCCATTAGGTCAACTGTCAGGTTTAGGTCTGAATTATCTTTGTTAGTTTTTTGCCTTCATTATCTGTCTAATATGTCAATCAGACATTGAAGTCTCCCATTATTATCATTTGGATATATGTCTCTTCATAGGTCTTTAAGAACTTGTTTTATGAATCTGAATGCTCCATTGTTGGATGCATATACATTTAAGATAGTTAAGTCCTCTTGCTGAATCAACTTGTTTATCATTATGTAATGCCATTCTTTGTTCTTTTGATGACTATTGGTTTAAAGTCTCTTTTGTCTGAAATAAGAATAGCCACCCTGCTCTTTTTTGCTTTCCATTTGCGTGATAGATATTTCTCCATCTCTTTACTTTGAACGTACTGGTATCATTGCATTTGAGATGAGTCTCTTGAAGAGAGCAAACAGTCAGGTCTTGCTTCTTTACCCAACTTGCCCTTCTGTGGGTTTTAAATGGGACATTTAGCCCATTTACGTTCAAGGTTAATATTGATATGTGAAAATTTGATTTTGTCCTCATGTTGTTAGTTGGTCGATATGTAGACTTGATTGTGTAGTTGTTTTATGGTGTCACTAGTCTATGTACTTAAATGTGTTTTTGTAGTGGCCAGTGACAATCTCTCATTTCCAAATTTAGCACTCCCTTCAGGACGTCTTATATGGCAGATCTGGTGGTAACAAAGTCTTTTAGCATATACTTGTCTAAAAAGGACTTTATTTTTCCTTCACTTATGAAGTTTAATTTGGCTGGATTTGAAAATCTTGGTTGGAAATTATTTTCTTTAAGAATGCTAAATATAGGCCCTCATTCTCTTCTGGTTTGTAGGATTTCTGCCAAAAAGTCTACTGTTAGACTGATTGTGTTCCCTTTGTAGGTGACCTGTCTCTTCTCTCCAGCTTCCTTTAATATATTTTCTTTCACATCAACCTTGGGGAATCTGATGACTCTGTGTCTTTGGGATACTCTTCTTTTATAGTATCCCAAATGGGTTCTCTAAATTTCCTAAATTTGAATGTCCATATCTCTACCACAGTTGGGGAAATTCTCATGGACAATGCTTTCAAATATGTTTTTCAAGTTGCTTGTTCTCGCCCTCTGTTTCAGGAATACCAATGTGTCTGTTGTAGGTTTTGCCTATATCAACAATCCCATATTTTGCATAGGTTTTGTTCAATTTTTAAAATTCTTTTTACTTTATTTTGTCTGACTGAGTTGATTCAAAGAGCCAGTCTTTGGGCTCTAAAATTTTTTCCTCTGCTTAGTCGATTATGCTGTTAAAACTTACAATTGAATTATGAAATTCTTGTAGTGAGTTTTCAGCTCTATTTTTAGATCAGCTTGATTCTTTCCTAAAATGGCCAATTCCATCTTTCACCTCTTGAATTGTATTACTAGATTCCTTCGATTTCTTAGATTGGGTTTGAACTTTCCTGTGAATATTGATGATCTTCCTTGCCATCCAGTCTCTGAATTCTGTGTCTGTCACTTCATCCATTTCAGTCATGAAGAATTACTGCTGGGGAGCTAGTGCAGTCACTTGGAGGTAAAAAGACATTGTGACTTTCAGAGTGGCCAGAGTTCTTGCACTGGCTCCTTTCTTCTGTGTGGGCTGAGGTACTTTTAGTCTTTGAAGTTGCTGTCCTTTCCATGAGGCTTCTTGCTTTTGTACTCTGTGATGCCCTTGACGGTTTGGCTCTGATGTTAAGTTGGGTTTAGTTGACTGGCTTCATTTCTGAATGATTTCAGGGGGCCAAGGATCAGCTCAGTACTGCTGGACTGTGGACTCTCACCCTGGGAGGTTGGGACCAGGCCTATGGCTTTGTTCTCTGGCCCCTTGAGATCAAGCACCTGCTGCACTGGAGGGGCCAGGGTATTCCTGGTCCACTGATAACAACACAAATGGAAGGTCTGGCAAAGGTGCTTCATCAGGGCAGTGGCAGGGGGTTTCTTTCTTTCTCTTTCTTTCTTTCTTTCTTTCTTTCTTTCTTTCTTTCTTTCTTTCTTTCTTTCTTTCCTTTCTTTCTTCTTTTTCTTTCGTTCTTTTCTTTTTTTGACAGTCTTGCTCTGTCACCCAGGCTGGAGTGCAGTGGTGTGATCTTGGCTCACTGCAACCTGCAACCTCTGCCTCCGGGGTTCAAGCAATTCTCCTCCCTCAGCCTCCTGAGCAGCTGGGATTACAGGCATGTGCCACCACGCCTGGCTAAGTTTTGTGTTTTTAGTAGAGACAAGGTTTCACCACGTTGGTCAATCTAGATCTCAAACTCCTGACCTCGTGATCTGCCCGCCTCAGCCTCCCAAAGTGCTGAGATTACAGGAGTGAGCCACTGAGCCTGGCCCCTTGCCTTTTTCTTGAGCTCCTTACTCCTTTAATCCTCTTCTCTCTAAATTCGAAGACATTAGAAAGTATTCTCAGAACTTTCTAATATAACTTCTCTCTTCACAGCAGAGCACCTTCTTTCTTAATTTGATCATTGCCACTTGAAGTTTGGATGTTATTCTTGTTTCTTTTTCTTTGTTTATTTTCTCCTGAATTTTTCCTGTCTGTGAATTAACTTGTTTAGTTTTTTGTCTGTTTTATTGCATATTAAGAGAGTGGTATTCCATAATCCTGCCTTTCACTGTCATTCTTACTCAGAATTTTCTGTAATGTTATTTTGGTTTCATAATTTGGCTTTATGATCAGATAAAGGATTTTAAGTATTTTTTTCAACTATTGGTGTATAGTTGATATATACTTGGCCTATATAAAAATTTTGTCTGAGAATATGAATCTTTTTTTTCCTGTGTTATTTGTCCTTTGCCTTCTGAAAACAAGTAGCCTGAAGCCAACCCAATATTTATTCCTATATTTAACACTTAACACTTGCTTAAAAATTGGTTTTATTATGTCTGCTATTTTTGTTGTTGTTGTTGCTGTTGTTGTTGACAAAGTCTTGCTCTGTTGCCCAGGCTGGAGTGCAGTGACATGATCTTGATTCACTGCAACCTCTGCTTCCAGGTTTCAATCAATTCTCATGCCTAAGCATCCCAAGTAATGCTTATTATTCAAAAATGTTCCAAAATATTTGTAAATGTATATATATATACATATATATATATACAGATTATATTATATATATATATATATTATTTTGTTCTGAATGGGATGGAACTCCAATTATAATATAATCACCCTGCTTAATTTTAAGAATGTTGATTCCATGTTACCTTATATATATATATTTTATTTGTTTTCCTTTCTCCTTGGCATATTTTCTGCCCATCTTTCTTTTCCATATTTAACATGATGATTCATTTTATCTTTTTTTTCCTCTTTCTTTGCAGTCCTAAAGGACTTTCAAGTTTGACCTTTAGGTGAGTAACTTAATTTCCCATAATGTAAATTTTACCCTTTATTTTTTCCATGGGGGATTTAATTTTCTCATTGCATTTGTTTATATTCTTGCACTCTCTCATAATCAGGTCAAATTCCTGTGTCAGATCATTTTAAAGGTATCCTTTTATCTTTTTGACTCTTCAACTCATTGTAGAGAATTTCTGTTTCAATTTCTTTTGTCTTGATGAGCATTTGCTCCTATTTCAGAGAGGCCATTGCCATTTCTTATTTCTGTGATAATAAAAATAACATTCCCTTTTCTTTCGTATTCAGCAGTAGATTATTTTTAGAGCTCTGCATTTCTTACATTTTCTTTTCTGGTTGCTAGTTTCTTCCTCTTTTACCCCAGCCCCTGCCCACCTCACAATGTTTTCTCAAAAGCAGGTTCTTTCTTTCTCTCTCTTTCTTTCTTTCTTTCTTTCTTTCTTTCTTTCTTTCTTTCTTTCTTTCTTTCTTTCTTTCTTCTTCTTTCTTTCTCTTTCTTTCTTCCTTTCTCTTCTTTCTTTCTTTTTTCTTTCTTTATCTTCTTTCTTTCTCTTTCTTTCTTTCACTTTCTTCTTTCTTTGTTTATTTCCTATTTCTTTCTCTTTCTTTTTTCTCTTTCTTCTTTATTTATCTTCCTTCCTTCCTTCCTTCCTTCCTTCCTTCCTTCCTTCCTTCCTCCCTTCCTTCCTTCCTTCCTTCCTTCTTTTCTTTCTTCATATTTGTTCATTCTCAGTGTTACCAATATAAAACTTTTGCCCTTGTTTCTGGGTTTTGTTCAATTATAATTTTCTGGAACTCAGGAATTGTAACCTAATAAAGTATATAAGGATATACCAAGAATTACATGTTTCAGAAACTTTATAATAAGAGATTTTCCATCTCTGCTTACTGCCTATTCAACTACATTCTAGGTTACTTTCAACCACATAGGTGGGTCATGCCTATTTATTTTCTGAGAATTATTGCCCTTTCCTATATATAGAAAGATGTTTGAAATGAAATAAATCCATATTCTTGCACTTTCACTTATGATACCACACAAGATATAAAATGGGCATATAAAACTCAGTTGCTTTTCTGTGTCCTAATTATGAACTATTTGAAATATAAATCAGGGAAACAGTGTCATTTACAATAGTTAAAAAGAAATAAAATGGGAATAAATTTAACTAAGGAGGTAAAATCCCTATACACTGAAAACTATTTAAAAAATGATGAAATAAATGGGAAGATATTCTGTGTTAATATATTGGAAGAATTTATATTATTAAAGTGTCCATCCTACCCAAAGAGATCTATAGATTCCATATAATCCCTATCAAAACTTCAATGATATTCTTCACATAAATAGAAAAAAAAATCCTAAAATTGATACCAAATCACAAAAGACCCGCAAAAAGACCCTGAATAATCAAGCAACCTGGAGCAAAAAGAACATAGCTGAAGACATCACACTACCCAATTGTAAAATATTACCGACATTATAGCAGTTAAACCAGCATCTTGCTGGCATAAAAATAGATACATAGGCCAGGAGAATAGAACTGAGAGCCCAGAAATAAATTCATGCATTTACAGTCCATGGATTTTTGACAAAGATGTCAAGAATACACAATGAGGAAAGGAAGGTGCTTTTGATAAACAATGTTGGTATAACTGGATATCCACATGCAGAATAAAATCAGACACAATCTCACACCATATACAAAAGTCAACTACAATTGATTAAAAACTTACATGTAAGACCTGAAACTATAAAATTAATGTAGAAAATGGAAGGAAATCTCCATGACATTGTTTTGGGTAATGACTTTTTGGATATGAATCCAAAAGCACTGGAAATGAAACAAAAATATACAAACAGGATTGAATCAAACTAAAAGCTCTGCACAGCCAAGAAAGCAATACGCAAAATGAAGAAATAACCCACAGAATCAGAGTAAATATTTGGAAACTACTCATCTGACAAGGGAGTAACACCCAGAATATACAAGGAACTCAAATAACTCAATAGTTAAAAAAAAAAAAAAAAAAGAAATCCAATTTAAAAAATGGGCAAAGGACCTGAATAGACATTTTTCATAGGAAGACATACAAATAGCCAAGAGGTATATGATAAAATTAATCATCAGGGAAATGCAAATTAAAACCACCATGAGATATTGCCTCATGCCTTTCAGAATAGCTATTATCATAAAGGCAAAAGGTAAGAAATGCTTCTGAAGACGTGCGGAAGAGGGAATCCTTGCATACTCTGTGAGATTGTAAATTAATCCAGTCACTATGAAAAACAGTATGGAGGTTCCTCAAAAAATTAAAAATAGAACTAGCATATAATTCAGCCATTCCAGTTCAGGGTATATATACAAAGGAAATAAAATCACTAGGTCAAAAAATATTTGTACTCTCATGTTGATTGCAGCATTATTCACAATAGCCAAGACATGAAATCAATCTAAATGTCCATTAATGGATAAATGGAAAAGGAAAATGTAATATATACACAAAGGAATACTACTCAGCCTTGTAATTTACAAAAACATGGATCATCCTGGAGGACATTATATTAGGTTTAGTAGGCCAGACATGGTTTATTTCAGAGACAAACCACATGATCTCATTCACATGTGGAATGTGAAAAAACTGACGTCACAGAAGTAGAGGTTAGAAGGATGATTACCAAGGGCAGAGGCAGTGGTTGAAGAGAGAGTTAGGAGGTGTCGGTCAAAAGTTACAATTTTTTTTTAAATTTTGTATTTGAGATGGAGTCTAGCTCTGTCGCCCAGGCTGGAGTGCAGTGGTGCGATCTCGGCTCACTGCAACCTCCTCTTCCTGGGTTGAAGCAATTCTCCTGCCTCAGCCTCCCAAGTAGCTGGGATTACAGGTGTGTGCCACCATGCCTGGCTAATTTTTGTACTTTTTAGTAGAGATGTGGTTTTGTCATGTTGGCCAGGCTGGTCTCGAACTCCTGACTTCCGGTGATCCACCCACCTCGGCCTCCCAAAATGCTGGGATTAAAGGCGTGAGCCACTGTGCTCAGGCACAAAATTTAAATTAGGTAGGAGGATAAGTTCAAGAGATCTATTGCATAACCTGGTGACTATAGTTAATGTATCGTGTTCTTGAAAATTGCTAAGATAGTAGATTTTGTGTTCTCACAACAAAGAAAAAGATAAGTATGTGAAGTAATACCTATGTTATTTGGCTCAATTTAGCACTTCCACAATGTACACGTATTTAAACACAATGTTTTGTACAAGACAAACATATATAATTTTTACTTGTCAATTAAAATGAAGAAATTAATTTTAAAAAGAAGAAAAGAAAGATACCTGCACAAAGTTATGGTATTTACTAATTCTTGTTCTGTGGCTCGAATGATTGATATTAAACTATTTCTGAAATAATTTTCTGTACATACTTGAGAGACATGTATTTCTTAATAAATATTCTGGGTATAATTTTGTGAAATGCTTGGCCAAACATTTAGCTTGATCATGATATTATACCCAATAATGAATAAAAATCCTTCTACATAGTTGCTTTTATTTGGTTAATAGTATTTGGTATTAGGTAATCCCTTGTGTAAAGTCTATGTGGATATTTATTGAGATGTTGAGAGTAACTATGCAGGGAGCTATTACTCAAATTTTATTTTGAATTGGTAATCTGGTCTTGATTTCCAAAGTAGAGTATATTAAACACACCATAACCTTTTCAAATATCTCTATGTAAAGCACTTTTTAAAGTACCTTACAAATGTTATGCAAGTTAGGTCTATAGGTAAATCTAACTCTCATTAATACCAATATGCTTGGACTATAGAACACATGAATAATATTTAAGGAAGTTTCTTCATTGATTTCAAGTTTCACTTATAGGATCATAACTATGTTTCTCAAGAAAGAGATTGTTAGGAACACAACCTGTGTTTGTGTTCATGTGTGTTCTTCACAGAATGTATATGTATACATACATGCATGTATGTATTGATTTAATCATAGTGTTGTTTATGTATATATACACACACTTATAAATATATAATTAAGTTTTTTAAATACATGGCATATTGAATTTATGGGGGCACTGTTAAACAATATTTCATAGAGATAATGTTATTTCTTCTCTCAATAAAGTATTGATGTAGCAACTAAAATATATTAGTAATGAAGAAACACTTTGAGGTACTTTTTCTCAAATAAGTCAGTAAAACTAATGCTACTTTAAAAAATATACATGCTGGCCAGGTGCGGTGGCTTATGCCTGTAATTCCAGCACTTTGGGAGGCCAAGGTGGGCAGATCATGAGGTCAGGAGTTGGGGACAGGCTGGCCAACATGACGAAACCCCGTCTCTACTAAAAAATACAAAAATTAGCCGGGTGTGGTGGTGCGTACTGAAGGATAAAGTCAGCACTCTGCATTCTTCGTTTTTTGTAGAATCTTTTGCAGTAAACTGCATATATTTATTGAGTTCAAGCCTTCCATAATTCATCATCTTCAAAAAATCCCTAACTTACCTTTGTGGGTAAAATAACCTCACTAGATGTTATTGAGAAAGAGAAAGAAAAAGATAGCTAGATAAATGTAAATGAAGATAGATAGATGTATAAATAGGTAGATATGTGTAGACAGATAGATATGAATAAATGAGACCAAGTGGATCATCAATAGCTTTTACAGACAATTGTTTCCAAAAGAGCTACAACAATATCAGTTATATAATTATTTAATGATGAAGTTTATTTTAATTTGAGTTTGGACAGTGTTATTTATCCTTCCTTTATCATGAGCTAATTTTTTTTCCTTTGTTTATCACATTTTATCTAAGCTACAGAAGTAGATTCTGCAGTCTTTGAGAAATCAGTTTCTAACTGTAGAGGGAAATTCCTTGGGCGGGGGAGAGAGAGAGAGAGAGAGAGATTCTTTCTATAATAATCTTATAAAGTAAGAATGTAGAGAGATATTGTATGTCTTATGAACCTGCAAAGATTCTATGGGAAAATCAATAAAACTGTAATATAACCAGGAAAATCACACAATGTTGACTAAAGACAGATTTACAAACTTAGGTTTAAAATTCTGTGCTTCTTATTTGCACAGTTTCCTTCCAAGAGACTGAGAGCATCCCTGACATATATTTGCATGATCAAGTACTTTTGTAAAACTTGCCAAAAAAACCCCATATTTTAATTACATTTGGCTAAAACCGTTGTCTCTTTCCACTCTGACTTCCTCTTTATGTCAGGTGGCATTGAAGTAGTCAGAAACATTTTTAAGCTCCTGTTTTGAGTTCATAATACTCCATTTTAGCTACAATTTGAAAGACTACAATGTTTTAGTACAATAATGAGAAATGACAGACTCCCTATTTAGACAAGTGTTAAGAGTTCTTAACAGCCCTGCCCTCTGCCCCATGACACCACTGCCACTGATGTAAAAATATGCGTGGAGGTAACCAGCTTCTCACCCCCACCAGTGCTGCATGCCCACAACACCACCACTGTGGATGCAAACAGGCACACAGAAGCCAGTGGCCCTGTCCCCAATTTCCACTCCTGCACCACCACTGCTACCACTTCCAAAGCCTGCATGGAGACCAGCAGTCCCACACCCACCAGTGCCCTGACCCAGTTGACAAGCATGCACCTTACCATGCTGCCACTACTGCTGACATGAGCAAAATGAGCACAGATCCTGCTGCTACCACCAGGTGAAATGCTTTGTCTGGCACCATCCTTTGGAGTGTTATGGTCAGCAGACTGGGAACATCTCAGGCCCTCCAGCACAACGGGTTCCTAACCACGAGTTGCCAGGAAACAAAGTCAGTTTGGATGTGATAAAATAGTGATATAAATGATAAATGTAAATTATATCATTTACTGAAAGGAAGACACATGTAGATTAGTGCATAAGCATCTATTCAAGCATGTTAGATGTAAATACATATATACCTGAGCATTCAAATTGATTATAAACAAAGGCATCACTGAAGACAACTGACCAAGAAGTTAAAATGCAGATGTAAGTATTTCTCAGACAGATTAGTGAAAATACACCTATTCCTTGACATGCCCTGATTAAATATTTAGGTTTGTTCAGTCAGTGCCTATTTAGCATAAATTCTGATTGCCTTTGTTGGAACGAAATGACTTTGTTTCACCTTTCTCTAAAAAATTTGCTTCACTGACTATACAATTCTAGAATAAAGGTTTTTTTTTTTTTTTTACAGGAATATTTTTCACTTACTTCATTACACCAATTATTCTCTTGGCTTCTGGAGTTTAGAGTTGTTGATGAGAAATCTCCTGTCAATCTGATTGTTAAACAGATAATCTTTCTTTTCTATCTGGTTGTTTTTAAGGTCATATTGTTCTCTATAATGTTATACCAGATGATTTCCTATAGGTTTTTAAAAATATATCCTGCTTGGTATTTCATGTATTTCATATACTTTTATAAATCCTAATACTCATGATGGTCTTCCATTTTAGAAAGCTCTCTGCCTTTGTCTCTGTCATATTGCCACTATCACCATTTTCCCATTCCCACTTTTACGTATTCAGTAAATATTGAAATGTATTTTATGCACTTCTCTTAATTTCTATTTATTTATTTATTTTTATTGTATTATTATTATTATTATTATTTGAGATGGAGTGTCACTCTGTCGCCCAGGCTGGAGTGCAGTGACGCAATCTCGGCTCACTGCAAGCTCTGCCTCCTAGGGTCATGCCATTCTCCTGCCTCAGTCTCTCTAGTAGCTGGGGCTACAGGCGCCAGCTACCACGCCCAGCTAACTTTTTTGTATTTTTAGTACAAAAAAATTTAATACAAAAAATTTTTTGTAATTTTTTTGTATTTTTAGTACAGCCAAGACGGTCTCGATCTCCTGACCTCGTGATCCGCCCACCTTGGCCTCTCAAAGTGCTGGGATTACAGGCTTGAGCCACCACACCCGGCCTTTAATTTCCATTTATTATTGGTGCCTACACCTTCATTTCTTTGTAATGTGTTCTCAATTTTCTCTAAGTCCACATTACATAAATGACAATATTCATTTAAAAAATTATATTGGTGTCTTTTAAAATTTCACCTCTTATTTTCCCACAACATCTCTATGTGTAGTAGAATTCATCAGCGAACATTCTGAGCCTGGTGTTTTCTGTTTTGGAAGGTTATTAATCATGAATTAAATGTATTTAATAGATACAGGCCTGTTGAGATTATCCATTTATTTTTGAATTTTAGTACAGTGTATCTTTTAAAATTGGTTAATTTCATCTCTGTTATCAAATTTGTGGTCACATAGAGTTGTTCATAATATTCATTTAATATCTTTTTAATGTTCATGCAAACTAGTGATGGCCTTTCTTTCACTCCCCATATTAGTAATGTGTGTCTTCTCTCCTTTTCCCTAGTTAATCTGGCTAGATGTTTATTAAACTTAATGATCTTTTCAAAGAAGCAACTTTTACTTTTGTTGATTTTCTCTATAGATTTTCTGTTTTCAATTTTATCAATTTCTGTCCTAATCTGTATTTTGTATTTTTTTTTTTTTTTTTTTTTTTTTTTTTTTTTTTTTTTTTTTGAAGACGGAGTCCTCGTCCTCACCTGGGCTGGAGTCAAGTGGCCGGATCTCAGCACACTGCAAGCTCTGCCTCCCCGGTTTACCCATTCTCCTGCCTCAGCCTCCGGAGTAGACTGGGACTACAGCGCCGCCACCTCGCCCGCGAGTTTTTTGTATTTTTAGTAGAGAGGGGTCACCGTGTTAGCCAGGATGGTTCTCGATCGTCCTGACTCGTGATCGCGCCCGATCTTCGGCCCCCCAAATGCTGGATTGACAGGCTTGAGCCACCGCAAACCCGGCCCTAATTTTCTTATACTTTGGAATTAAATAGCTCTTCTCCTTTTGAGATCAAGTTTATATTATTAATCTTAGACTTTTCTTCTTTCTTTTTTTCTAATACAGTATTCATCTATTTCTTCTTGTAGTTCTGGGGCGTTTTTTGTTTTTGTTTTTGTTTTTTTCTGAGATGGAATCTTGCTCTGTGGCCCAGACTGGGATGCAGTGGTGTGATCTCATCGAACTGCAAACTCCGCCTCCCAGGTTTAAGCAATTCTCCCACCTCAGCCTCAAGAGTAGCTGGGATTACAAGTGCACGCTACCATGATCAGCTAATTTTTGTACTTTTAATAGAGATGGGATTTCACCATGTTGGCCAGGCTGGTCTTGAACTCTTGACCTCGTGATCCGCCCACCTCGGCCTCCCAAAATGCTGGGATTACAGGAGTGAACCGCCTTGCCCTGAAGTTCTGTCTGTTTTTGCCTCAGATATTTTGATCCTCTGTTGTTTGGTGCATACTCTTTAAGGATTGTTATGTCTTCTGGGAGAATTGACCTCATTATTATTACATAATGCCCCTTTTCATTCTCAAACATTTTTCTTGTTTGCTTTGTCTGAAATTAATATAGCTACTCTAGCTTTCTATTGATTAGTGATAGCAGAGCATAGTTCATCTTTATCCCTTTACTTTTTAAGATCTATGTGTTTTTATATTTCAAGTGGGTTTCTTGCAGATTACAAATAGCTGGGTTGTGTTTTTTTAATCCATTGTTATAGTCTATTTTAATTAGCATTTAGGCTATTTATCTTTAAAATGGTTAATATAATTCTATAAATATCTACCATATTTGATAGTTTTCTATTCATTGTCTTTGTTGTTTTTCTCTGTTTTGTCTTCCACTTTCTTCTTACTTCTCCAGTTTTCATTGATCATTTTACATACTTTTATTTCCTCTCCTCTCTTAGTATATCAATTACACTTTTTGTTTGTTTGTTTGTTTGTTTACATTTTTAGTGGTTGCTTGATTTTGTGGCACTTTTACAGTAATCAATATCCTCCTTAAAATAACACTATAGCACTTCATTATAGCTATTAAAGGTTACCTGTACCAGGGCTCAATCATTGTCTGTCTCCTTGCGTGTTTTATCTGTATGTTCTCCCTGGTGATCTCATTCAGTTACGTGGCTTTCAGCATCATCTCTCTGTCATTGATACCCAAATGTGTTTATTTATATCTTTATCCCTATCTGTCTATGCCTCACATACATACATTGAAATAGAGACTTATTTAAGCATCTCAAAATTAACTTAACATATTTTGAATTTTAACTTTTGTCCTAACCCTGCATCTCAGTCAGTCTATCATATTCCATTAGTAGCTTCACCATTATTTTAATTGCATGACCACAAAGCCCACTGAGCTGGTAACTCAGGTAGTTGATTGTCCTTTTTCTCTTCCCTCTTCTGCTAGCAAATTCATTACTAAATCCTATCTAGGATTTCACATTTGATGTTCCTTAGAATACTCATTTCTCAGTTATCCTCAGGGCAGTGACTTTTTCATCAGTTGAGTCTGTTCAGATGGAACTTCTTCATATATTTCTTTTTGACTACCTAATCTACAATAGTCTTGCCAATGCTGGTCTGTGGCATATCCACAGAGCCTAGGATAGTAGTTTTCAGGACATTTCTATGAGTAAATGAATGTTTTCTTTTAGAGAAAAATGTGAATCAAGTTTCTATAACTCTGCATCAATGCCATCTACTATATGTACATTAACTAAAACAGTGTTTAAAATTGATTTAAGTAACATTTCTTATATAAAAGCTACATATTTTTCACAATTCACTAATATACTATTTTATTAAATGTTAAAATTTTAAGAACTATATTTTCATTTTTTTCCTTAAATTTAAATTGCTTTTATTTCAACACTTATATTTGATTTCTACTTATGTGCTTTTTATACTTAGTTCTATGTGCTAAGAGTCTAGCAGTGAATAAAATGGGCAAAAGCCTTGCCTTTCTGGAAACCAGTGAGATGGGAGTAAAAATAGAAGAGTGTGGTTTTCTAGAAGCCAAGTGAAGGAAGTGTTTCCACAGGGAATGATCAACTGTGTCAAACTGCCTTACAGGTCAATTCATATGAAGTCTGCGAACTGAAGATTAGATACAGTTAATTGGAGAAGTACTTTCAAATGAATAGAGTCCAAACTTTAAAGTAATATAAATCTACATTTGAAAATTCCATATACCAGTATTTAAACTGTCCATGCTCGCTAAACCTGAAATTCTTAAGACTATAAAATAAAAATAGGCTGGGCGGGGTGGCTCACATGTGTAATCCCAGCAATTTGGGAGGCCGGGATGGGCGGATCACCTAAGGTCAGGAGTTCGAAACCAGCCTGGCCAGCATGGTGAAATTCCATCTCTAATAAAAATACAAAAAAACAAATTACCTGGGTATGGTGGTGCACTCCTGTAATCCCAGCTATCCGGAGTCTGCGGCAGGAGAATTGCTTAAAACTGGGAAGCAGAGGTTGCAGTGGGCTGAGATCGTGCCGCTGTACTCCAGCCTGGGTGACAGCAAGGCTCTGTCTCTAAAGAAATAAAAAATATAATAAAATACATACTTTTTACCTTATAGATTTATTCAAGGAGTCAAAGGTGATAATGAATTTAAAGCTTAGTGAGTTTGCACATGGTAGACACCGAATACATGTTACATTTTATCAGTTACTAAATTAGAATATGGACACACTTTTAAAATTGAACATTTTAAAAAATTTTATTTTAACCTACAGTAATAAGAACTGCAAGGCAGATCACTGACAATAAATTTATTTTGTTAATTGCTGCTTCATGAACCAACTGAAGGTCTATCCCTTCAACAAGTGATACTGCTTTTAAATTCTGTGGAGAACTTGGGCCTGAGTGTTTTAATATTTGTGTATTGAATTTATTATTATTTTTCTGTATTGGCTTTATTCATTGTTCTTCTTTTATACACCATTGTTTATTTCTTTGCATCATGTTTTTTATAATAGCTGATTTTCCAGAAAAAGATCAAAAGATCATTTTCTAAGTAATCATATCAAACATGTTTGATTACTAATTGTAAGTACATAAAACTAAATTTAATTTTAGATTTTGTACAGTCAATAAGTATATGACTGATTCTCAAATATTTCACATTTTTCAGTTATAATTCTTGCAACCAATCAAATATTTAAATGCTTTAACAAAGTTTATCTAAACATATTTAATGCTTACATATTTATAGAGCTGAAGAAGTATCTGAAAATTGAGAAAAAGTTAAAGACAATTTTGCCTATGGTTTTCCAGTGAACATTTTATTCAGTTTTCTAAAAGCCAACAAATATACAAAAGCCATGTAATTTAATTTGGCTCTTTCATTTCTGAAATAGTTATATTATTGTACCACACCTTATGTCAGAGACAGAGGCATCTCCACTGAAAAGGAACTGCTTTGTACAGTTGCTTATTATGAACAGTGTTTGTAATAACACAAAGATAGCTAAAACACCCATGTTTTCTAGAATGTAATTTTGATCCACAGCCATAAAGGCTTGATACTAGATGAAAATAGAAACAAAGAGACAGCTTTCTCTTTAACCATGTTTTCTTCTCGTCCTGAAGGGCAATGGCTCCTCCCTATGGACAGAGAAACAGTTGAAATAAAGATCAGCTTATTTTTCAGATATATTATAAACCAACTATGCTAATATCCACATAGGGAAGGTTGGGGAATATTCTACTACAGTCATTAGATTGTACTATATATTAATTACCAAAGGAAGGAAAATATAAATCTTTTCTATGAACAATTTGAACATATGCATTAATTAAACAAGAAACAAGAGAGTATTTTTGCCAAATTTGAATGTGGTATAATTGAGACTTAAAAAATGTTAGGTTCATGAAAATTGTCCACTGTATTTGGTTAAGGATAACAAAATCCCACAAATTATGGGCAAATTAAAGCAAAACCACTTCCTTTCCAATTTGGCAGCTTCTTGAATGTTTAGCAAGCTATGAAGGATCATTTTAGTTTATACAGATGAGAGGAGGATGCATGTATGATTCAGAGTCTTTTTCACACAAATAAGCAATTATTTTGGACTTGGGAACTTTGTTAGCTTTGTTTGAGATGCTTGTGAAGTCACAGTCATTTTTACTAACATCTGCTATTTCCATTTATACTCCTCAAAGACATAGTCATATGTAGAAATCAAGGAATTCAGCAAGATGATTTTAAAAAATTAAATGTGATTCATTTTCTTTAAGGCAAAACTCTTTTTTGAACTTTTAAAATAGAAATCATTTATTAATTATTATTATGGTTTTCACTAGTAGTAAAACCAGCTTTGGTATTATTGTCTTTTGTTGTCTTGGTCCATGTTATGTTTCTATATTTGCAGAATAATCCTTACATTCTGTCATATGCTATATACAGACTGGAATATAAATTACTTTTATTTCTAATATATGAAAACAATTGCCTTAAGAGGTTTCAAATCAATTCTTTAAAAAATTTCTCTTGAACAACCAGTCTTTTATATTGTAGCTGCCCTAATTGTAAGCCCAATGTAACACAAATCTAGATAATTTCCAGAGCTTTTTTGCTATACTTGCCTGTCTAGTTACTGTCCTGTAAGCTGTTCCAGGATTATATTACCAACACTGATATTATCTTGTTTTTCTTTAACATTATCGCTTGTTACTATTAGGCTTATTCCTATGTATTTAAATTTTACATTTCATATAAATTTTACTTGGAGACCTCTAACTACATGTTTCCAGATAAGGCCAGAGACTGCATAATCAACATATTTGGATAGTGATATTCACACTTGTGATACAATTTGTGTCAAAATAAGCTTTGTTTCCACATTCAGCAAATATGTATTGAAGGTATCACAATGGATTCTCATTAATGTTAAGGGGGACATACTGAAGACAAAAATATGTTGAAGAAACTACGAAATATACAGGTAATCCTTATTATTTAGGGATTTCATTTTTGTGAATTTTCCCATTCATTAAAATATATTTGTAAATCCAAATCAATACCCAAAGCTTTCACTGTCATTTGGAAAATGTACATGCTCTTTGCAATGAAAAATTTTAGTTGACCAATGCACATGATCCTGGCTGGGGTTGAATAAGATATTGCTTTGCCATCTTATTTCAGTTTTCATATGGTAGAAAATGCCCTTTTTAAATATTCATTTAGTACCATGTTACTCTCATTTTTTTTTTTTTTTGCCTTTTCTTGGTAATTTTACTATCTAACGTGATAAAATAACCCCAAAGCCTAGTGTTGCAGTGTTGTCTAAGGTTTCTAAGTGTCAAAACAGCTCTGATGTGCCTTAGGAAAAAATATCTGTGTGAGATAAATGTCATTCAATCATGAGGTATAGTGTTGTCATCCATGAATTCAGCATAATGAATCAACAATATATATTAAATAAGGTGTTTTAAAACAGAAACATACATAAAACAAGATTACTGCTTATAGGTTAAAGATGATGTTATACACCAGAGACTTCCAGAAACCTAACTCTCGATTTTGTCTTTATTTCACAAAGAAGCAATGATTCAATTATTGCTAACTCAGTGTTCACAGTGACTTTAGAGAACATAATTACCATGAATAATGAAAATCGACTTTCCATACAATTTTTCACAGTGAAGCACACTGTAAGACTTCTGTGAAGTTTAAAAGAAGCACAGGCAAAGGAAAAAGCAAAGAGGTGAGCTTAATCAAGATGCGCTGGATGTTAATGGGTGGTCTAGATCAGGAGTCCCAGGAATGTGTTTGGATGAGTAGAGGGTCTAGTGATGAAAAACACAAGCCACTAAACTGAGGACTTCGATTTTACTTTAAAAAATAATGTTATTTTGAAGCCTTGAGTAAGATAAAACTTGTTTAGGTTTTAAATATATTTGTTGAGAATGTGTTAAATGCAATCATTGAAATATGTCTATGATATTCATAACAAATAAATCAGTTGATATTTATTCCAATTATAATTATCAATTATAGATCCAGATAAATTAATATCTCTAATTTATACTCTGAAATAACTTCTTTTCTGATTTGTTAATAAAGATTCTTTATAAACAATATATATTACTACCCATATAATACTGATCCAAAAATTCAATATAATTGAGTAAATAGTAATACCCCAATTTTGTAAAATTAGTAATTGTTCTAACTTAAGTATCTTTCAAGCAAATATAAAATTGGTATATGGGGAGATTATTTGGTTGACTTTTATTGAGAAAATTAAATACTTTTACTACATTGCAGGAGAGATAAACCAAATGGCTGCTATTAGAAAATCACATTTGTTATATTTCCTTTTGTTTTATTCAATTTGTATGACTTAAATTAATTAATTCATTAGAGATGTATGTTATTAATTTAAAAAAACACACATTGTGTAGAAGCTATATCTTAGGACAAGCTGTGTTCCTCTGTGACTCATTACCAAAAGGCCCATCTGGAGACATGAAAAGAAAAATCTATTCCTTAAACTCCAAAGAAAGCGTTATTATCTACTCCATGTGAAGAGAGATTTGGGAAGCTTTTTCTAAATGTGCACTTCAAAGATTGACAAATTGTCTATCCCACTGAAGAGCAGAAACAGCACCAACGGCATGGCAAAGTTAAATGAATTCCAATTACTAAAAGCAAACATATAAACATCTGTAATTCTAATGGTCGTAATAAATCTCAGTAGTTGAAAAAAGAAAAAAAAATCCTAGTTGGCTTGATAATTGGATCAATTTTTCACTTATGGGCTGTCAATTACTTGACATTTTAATGCATGCCAAATACAGCTAAAAGTATTTTAATTAGAATAACGTTGCAAAAACTAACCCTGCAGCTTTAATTGTGATTCTGATGCACAAAATGTGCATTTGAATACCTATTTACTGAGAAGGAGTTAATTAAAAGCATAGTTTTATATTGAACATGCACTGGGCAGAAAGAGAGGAAAAATAATTGGCAATTAGGAATATGTAAGAGTCCACTTTATAAAGCTTAGCAAGCTTGCCAGAAACTTTAAACAAGTTGAGAATTTCATTATTATTTTGAATAGTACCAGAAGTTGTAACAATTCAATATTCCCTACATAGACATAGAATGTCTGTGGTTGTTAGTTTCAAAAGTTTCAATATTACTATAACATTAAGTTATATTTATGTTGTTACTATGTTAACAATTTATATTTATATTTAGGCTACCATTAGCAATCCATAAGACTGAGTAACACCTCCCTTTTCTCATTGAAGTTTGGAACCAGTTTAGCATAAGACAAAGTCAGAAGAGAAGCCAAACCTTCTACATTTCTAATAAAATTAGTATTGAGGACATATCTTGAAGCCCCAAGGGGACTGCTCATTCCCTGTCTTGGTGTAAAATAATCAAATTACAAACCATTTTGTTCATTCTACCTCTTCTAGAAAGTTTATAAAATTAGTATAATTTCCTTTCCCAGCATTTAGATGGCAGAATTCTAGGCTTCTGTGTTGTTTGCTGATGATGCTTTTAGCAAGGTCTCAGTAAAGAGGAGAGGAATATAGTGGATCCCAATGGAACATTTTGTCCAAATAAATCCTACAGTCACTGTTCAGCTTCCTCACACTGGTCCAGAGTAGGACAAAAATAGGATGACACCAAATCTGTCTCATTTAGAACCATTTATAGTTAGTATCATAAAATAAAAAAAAATCTTAAATTAATGACTATCACCCACTGTCAAGAAAATTCTTTCCACTGCTATAAGGAATAAGGTAAAGCAGAGTTTTTTTATTTTTTTATTTTTTTATTTTTTTATTTTATTTATTTATTTTTTTTTTTTTAGAAAATTTCTTTCTTATGGAAACCAGAGCAATGGTAAAGAGGCTTTTCTTCAGATATGGCCATCTAGAAAAGTTAGTTTGCCTTTAAGAAGCAAAGAATTTATGCTTTGTAAAGTGGCAAAATTAAGACCAGAACTGGGCTGCCCAGTCACAAGTCCATTGATTGTCATATGTCTGTAGTGTTTATTTTCTTTCTCTCTTTGGTTTGTCATCAAAGTACGTTCCATGCATTACTTATCTAAAAATGTCTGATCCACCAGGGCAGGGCTCCTGCCAGTCTTGGTCATCATTTTAAACTTAGTGGCAGGTGCAATGCCAGTCAATGCTAGATAATGCTAGAGCTTCAACAAATATATTTGAATGAATTAATAAATAACCAACAGGTTGGTAACCACCCTCAAGGAGGTGGAGCATAAACTTCACCCTTCAAGTGTGAGCTGCACATGGTGACTTCCATCTAAAGAATACAGTGTGGAAATAAGAAAAAGAAGAACTTTACTATGAAGAAACCGGAGAAATACCACCTCAGGAAGGTGACCAAGGATACAATCAACAAAGAAAAAATTCATACTGATAATATTTACCCTTGGTATGATGTGATAAAAGTGGCAATTTGCTTCTGTGGTCTTCTTCCTAAGAACAGATAACACCAGATAATTAATGAAAACAAACAAACAAACAAAGTAAGTCTAATCCCAATTGAGAGACACTCTACAAAATGTCTGATTAGGACTACTTAAAACTGTCAAGGACCTTTTCATATACCTGTTGGTCATTTGTTTGTGTCCTTTGAAAGAATGTTTATTCAAATTTTTGCCCATTTTTAAATGTGGTTTCTTTTTTCTGCTGTTGAGTTATAGGATTTCTTTATTTAAAAAATTAAACTCTTATCAGATACTTGTTTTACAATTCTTTTCTTACATTGTATAGGTTACCTTTTCAGTCTGTTGATTATTTTTCTTTGCTCTGCAGAAGGTTTTTAGTTTGATGTAGTCACAATTACCTATTTTTTTCTTTTATTGTCTGTGTTTTGGTGTCATAATTAGAAAATTATTGACAAGACCAATGTTGTGAAACTTTTCCTCTATGTTTTCCTCTAGGAGTTTTCTAGTTTCTAGTCTTACATTTAAGCATTAATATTTAATCCATTTGGAGTTACTTTTTATATATGGTATAAAATAAGAGTCCAATTTATTTATTTACCTGTGGATATCAGGTTTTCTCAACACTATTTATTGAAGAAAGAATCTTTTCCCATTATGTATTCTAGGCAACTTTGTTGAAGACCAGTTGACCACACACATATGTATGAGTTTATTTCTGGGCTCTCTATTCTATTCTGCGCTGTAGGCCTTTATGTCTGTCTTTATGCTAAAATCATACTGTTTTAATTACTGTAGCTTTGTAATATATTTTTGAAATTGGTAAATGTGATGCCTCCAGTTTTGTTCTTTTTTTTTTTTTCTCTCAAAATTGTTTTGGCTATTTAGGGACTTTTGTAGTTCTATGGGAACTTTAAGATCTTTTTTATATTTTTGTAAAAAAATATGTCATTGAGATTTTGATGGGTACAGTATTAACTCTGTAGCTCACTTTATTAGTCTGTTTTCATACTGCTGATACAGACATACTTGATGCTGGGAAGAAAAAGAGAAAAGAGGTTTAATTGGACTTACAGTTCTGCATGGCTGGAGAGGCCTCAGATTCACGGTAGAAGGTGAAAGTCACTTCTTACATGGTGGCAGCAAGAGAAAATGAAGAAGAAGCAAAGGAAAAACCCCTGATAAGATCTCGTGAGACTTATTCACTATCAGGAGAGTAGCACAAGAAAGACTAGCCCCCCATGACTCAATTACCTTCCCCTGAGTCCCTTCCACAACATGTGGGATTTCTGGGAGATACAATTCAAGTTGAGATTTGAGTGGGGACACAGTCAAACCATGTCATTCTGCCCCTGGCCCCTCCAGATTTCATGTCCTCACATTTCAAAACCAATCATTCCTTCCCAACAGTTCCCTGAAGTCTTAACTCATTTCAGCATTAACCCAAAAATCTGCAGTCCAAACTGTCATCTGAGACAAGGCAAGTCTTCTCCACCTATGAGCATGTAAATTCAAAAGCAAGCTAGTTACTTCCTGGATACAATGGGGGTACAAGTATTGGGTAAATACAGCCATTCCAAATGGGAGAAATTGGCCAAAACAAAGGGGTTACAGGGCCCATGCAAATCTGAAATCCAGTGAGACAGTCAAATTTTTAAAGCTCCAAAATGATCTCTTTTGACTTCAGGTCTCACATCCAGGTCATGCTGATACAAGAGATTAGTCCCCATGGTCTTGGAACTCTATCCCTGTGGCTTTGCAGGGTACAGCCTCCCTCCTGGTTGCTTTCACCTGCTGGTGTTGAGTGTCTGTGGCTTTTCCAGCACACGGTGCAAGCTGTCAGTGGATCCACCATTCTAGGGTCTGGAGGATGGTGGGCCTCTTCTCACAGCTCTACTAGATGATGCCCCAGTAGGGACTCTGTGTGGGGGCTCTGATCCCACATTTCCCTTCTGCACTGCCCTAGCAAAGGTTCTCCATGAGGGCCCTGCCCCTCCAGCAAACTTTTGCCTGGGCAAGCTGGTGTTTCCATACATCTTCTGAAATGTAGATGGAGGTCCCAAACCTCAATTCTTGACTTCTGTGCACTCACAGGCTCAACACCATGTGGAAGTTGCCAAGGCTTAGGGCTTCCACTCTCTGAAGTCACAGCCTGAGCTCTACATTGGCCCTTTTCAGCCATGGCTGGAGCTGCTGGGACACAGGGCATCAAGTCCCTAGGCTGCACAAAGTCCCTAGGCCCAGCCTAAGAAAGCACTTTTTCCTCCTGGGTCTCTGATGGGAGGGGCTGCTATGAAGGTCACTTACATGGGGATTAACATTAGACTCTTCGCTACTTATGCAAATTTCTGCAGCCAGCTTGAGTTTTTCTTTTCTACTGCATCATCAGTCTGCAAGTTTTCTGAACTTTTGTGCTGTTTCTCTTTTAAAATGGAATGCTTTAAATAGCATCCAAGTCACTTTTTGAATGCTTTGCTGCTTAGAAATTGCTTCCGCTGGATACCTTAAATCATTTATCTCAAGTTCAAAGTATTACAGTTTTCTGGGGCAGGGGCAAAATGTGCCAGTCTCTTTGCTAAAACATATCAAGAGTAATCTTTGCTCCAGTTCCCAGCAAGTTTCTCATCTCCATCTGAGACAACCTCAACCTGGACCTTATTGTTCATATCACTATCAGCACTTTTGTTAAAGCCATTCAACAAGTCTCCAGGAAGTTCCAAACTTTCCCATATTTTCCTGTCTTCTTCTGAACCCTCCAACTGTTCCAATCTCTGCCTGTTACCCAGTTCCAAAGTTGCTTCCATATTTTTGGGTATCTTTTCAGCATCACCCTACTCTACTGGTACCAATTTACTGTATTAGTCTGCTTTCGTGCTGCTGATAAAGACATACCCGAGACTGGGAAGAGAAAGAGAAAAGAGGTTTAATTGGACTTACAGTTCCACGTAACTGGGAAGGCCTCAGTCTCATGGCAGGAGGTGAAAGGCACTTCTTACATGGCAATGGCAAGAGAAAATGGGGAAGAAGTGAAAGCACAAACCCCTGATAAACCCATCAGATCTCATGAGACTTAGTCACTGTCATGAGATAGGAGGGGAAAGAGTGCCTCCCATGACTAAATTACCTCCCCGCTGAGTCCTTCCCACAACACATGGGAAATCTGGGAGATACAATTGAAGTTGAGGTTTGGGTGGGGACACAGCCAAACCATATCAATCACTTTGGGTAGAATGAACAGTTTAATAATATTAAGTCTCCAATTCATGGATGCAGAATGTTTTTGTTTATTTATGACTTCTTTAAATTTTTTCATCAATGTTTTATTGCTTTCAGTGTACTAGCCTTTTACCTCTTAGATTAAGTTTATCCCTAAGTATTTTATTCTCTTCGATGCTATTGAAAATGGGATTGTTTTATTAATGTCCTTGTCAAATAGTTTGCTGTCAGTGTAAAAAACACAACTGATTTTTGTATGTTGATTTTGTACTGCAGTTTACTGAATTCATTCATTAGTTCTAACAGTTCGTTTGTTGAGGCTTTAAGATTTTCTACACATAAAATACAGCATATTCTCACATATAAGCAGGAGCTAAATGATGAGAACTCATGTACACATAGGGTGGAACGACATACACTGGAGCCTTTTGGAGGGTGGAGGGAGAGGATCAGGAAAAACAACTAAAGGGTCCTAGGCTTCATACCTGGGTGATGAAACAATCTGTATAACAAACCCCTATGGCACAAGTTTACCTATGTAATGAACCTACACTTGTACCCCTGAACTTAAATATTAAAAAAACTATAGAAATAAATTTAAAAATTTTAAAAAATCACATCATCTGCAAAATGGCCAACAGGTATATGAAACATATTCAATATCTCTTGTTATCGGAGAAATGAAAATCAAAATTACAACATCACCTCACACCTATTAGTATGGCTATTACCAAAAAAACAAAAGGTAACTGTTGATGAGAATATGGAGAAATTGAAACCCTTGTATGCTGTTGTGGGAATGTAATATGGTACAGTCACTATGAAAATAATATGGAGATTCCTCAAAAAATTAAAAATAGAAGTACCATATGATCCAGCAATCCCAGTTCTGAGTATATATCAAAAAGAATTGAAACCAGGACCTCAAGAGATCTGCACCTCTATCTACATTGCAGCATTATGTACAATAGTCAAATATAGAAACAACCTAACTGCACATTGACAGATGAATAAAGAAAATACATATATGTATCATATTTTCTTTATGTATATGTGTATTGTGTGAATATGTGTGCATGTACATATATACACATAAAATGGAAAATTATTCATTCTTAAAAAAGAAAGAAATCCTGCCATATGCAACAACATGAATGAGTCTGGGGGACTCTATGCTAAGTAAAACAAGCCAGTGACTGAAGGACATGATTCCATTTGTATAAGTCATCAAAAATGGCTAAACTCAGTTACTGTTTTCAAGCTGCTGTTGCTTCTGTGATGAAGGAAACTTTTGGTCAAAGGATGGTGCATGAAAAATATGAATAGAAACTTGGTACTATTATCACTCCAGATACATGGAAAGAAGCTACAAAAATATCATAGAAATTGGTAGAGAAAAGCTAAATAAAATAAAATTTTTACTTAAAAAAAAAGTAAGAGTTAATGCAACTGGAAAGAATAAGTTTCCCACTTGTAGAATTTGTATAAGTTCTGGGTACCAACCAGCTTCTCATTACCATCACGACTGTGCCCACAAAAGGGAATTTTATGTTGTATGGGAAAAGGTTTTGTATTAAAAAAACTACAAACAAATGTCTATTTAGATGTGTTATGACATTTTTGACTTTCTATTATTTTATTTTATTTTATTTTATTTTTTTTGAGACGGAGTCTCGCTCTGTCGCCCAGGCTGGAGTGCAGTGGCCAGATCTCAGCTCACTGCAAGCTCCGCCTCCCGGGTTTACGCCATTCTCTCACCTCAGCCTCCCGAGTAGCTGGGACTACAGGCGCCCGCCATCTCGCCCGGCTAATTCTTTGTATATTTTTTTTTAGTAGAGACGGGGTTTCACCGTGTTAGCCAGGATGGTCTCGATCTCCTGACCTCGTGATCCGCCCATCTCGGCCTCCCAAAGTGCTGGGATTACAGGCTTGAGCCACCGTGCCCGGCCTTGACTTTCTATAATTTTAATTTGTCCTTTGATAATATTAAGCACAAATCCTGTATGTACTGCTGCACAGTAGAGCACATATAATATTGTACTATATTATGCAATTATGCAATTTAATAATTAAGAAGGTAGAATTCATGTTGAATTTTTAATTTTTAAGGTATAACATAGTTACAAAATCATGTTTTAAAAGACGTAAGTTTAAACCAGGAATGTTGACCAATATTCATCCTTTCACTCTCAAAAATTCTGAATAGCGACAATGGAACTAGTCTTCGGCCTCAAGTAGTTATTTTCCTCACAGGCATTTCATCGAACTGGAATACATGGCAAATTTAATGAAAATAACTTCCAAGTTTTATGTACTTTTTATTTAATGTTATTCACATAATTCCTATCCCCTCCCTCTATTTACAGGTACTGCAAAAGTGACAAGATTATGGACATTTTGCTCTGAACTTAACATCCAGGTTTATAATTCTTCCCTCGTTCCTTATTCATTGCGTAGCTTTTAGAATCAGCAGAACCTTAATTAATTGTAGTTTCACAGGGTATTTAGATGTTTGAAGCCATTACTGTTGAATGGTGCCTTAGTAATTAACCTAGATCCAAATCACAGACAAATTGAATTTGTCATTTTAAAATTTGTTCTGAAGCTGAAGTGCCAATTCCTTTCATATAAGAACAAGAACACAAAGAACACCCTGTGTTCTTTCGTGAATCCAGTGAATACACTGGATTTCAGAAAAACACATGTTAAAAACATTACCTTGAATTCAAACCATCATGAAAGTCAGGATAAGTGTTCATCTATGATAATGTGAAATGGAAATGAATCACCAATCTTCGGGAAAAGTCTTTGGAGTACAAACCCAATTTTTGTTTTTACCTTGTCCTCTCCTATCAAAAAAATGAACAGAACAAAGCAAAAGAAATCTAAAATGAAATATTCAAACTCAGAAGTAGAACATAGAATGGTAGTTTCCAGAGGCTGGGTGGAAATGGGGAGTTGTTTTTCAATAATGTTTTAGTTATGCAAGTGAATAAGTTCTAGAGATCTGCTGTACAGTATAGTGCCTATAATTAGAGTACTGTTCTATATTGTGCACTTTAATAATTATTTAAGAAGGTAGAACTCATGTTGAGTTCTCTTACCAAACACACATGCATATACAAAACAAAACAAGGGGCAGGAGGAAATTTTTGGAGGTAATACATATGCTTATTGCCTTGATTGTGGTAGTGGTTTCACAATATATATGTAAGTCCTAACTCATCAAATTTTAAACATTATATATGTGCAGGTTTTAATATATAAATTATACCTCAGTAAAGCTGTTTTTAAAAACTGTTAATTTAATAAAGAAAAAAATGATGAGCCAAAGAAAACATGGTGATATCCAAGGTAAATGTAATGGACCTTGGATGGAATCCCGGTAAAGAAAAAACCATTAGGTTAAACCTAAGAAAATCTAAATAATGTATGGACTGTAGTTACTAATAATGTATCAATATTAGTTCACTAATTGTAAAAAATGTATCATAATAATGTACACTGTTAATGGTAGGGGAAACTAGGGGCAAGATATATGTACTAAATTAGAAATATGTCTGTAAATATAAAATTGTTCTAAAATATGATTTATTTCAAAAATTATAAAATTAACACATGAAACATCATTGGCATAATAATGTTCTAGAAATGAGTAAGGTATGAGAACATTTAAAGTAGGCATACATTAATTAAGGTTCATGGAGTCCTTAATTTTGTCAAGATTGTCTTTAGGACTGCTTAGAAGAATGAGCTAGTACATAAGAGGAAGAAAGTACTGCAATTCACAGACGTGTAAATATGAAAGAAACCTAGTCAAAAACTTGCAGGCATTTGCAGTACTCTAACATAAAATCACTTTTCTCCAGTTTTTGAAAAAATGGGTTAGTCTTTAAGTTTCTCTATTTTCAATTTAATTAATTGATTTAGAGAAATTTTGACAGTGTCTATTGCATTTTTTTCTCTTTAAATATTTTTTCATAAAGGCAAGGTCATTTTTATGTGCCAGAGTAACTAATTTTTTTGAAAGTTGGTTGTTATAAGAGTCAACTTATATTCATTTAAATACTGAACTAATGAAAATAAGGGGGCAAATTAAAGTTTAAGGGTCAACAAGGCAATTTGGTTTGGTGGTTAACATCTTTTGGCCAAGAGCTTTTTTTTTTTTTTTTTTTTTTTGTTAATTAGCGGTTTTCTGTTCAAAAAGTTGCTTTCATTTATTTTTGAAAAAAAACTAAACTTTTATAGTTTAGAATAGTTTTAGATTTACAAAAAAAAAAAAAAATGCAAGGATAATACAGAGAGTTTCTATGTACCATCACACCTATTAACAGTTTCCCCTATTATTAACGTACTAGTGTGGTGTATTTGTCACAATTAATTGCTTTTCTCATTAGTTTGATGTCACTTGTTCTTGGGAGAAACACCATAATCACCTGGCTGAGGAAGTGTTTGTCAGTTTCTCTGCTATCAAATTACTCTTCTCCGCCTTCCCATACTGTGCTGTTTAGATGGAAGTCATTATGTACACCAACACTTAAAAAATGGGAAGTTATGCTACACCTACTTGAGAGCATAGTATCTACATAAATTATTATAATTCTTCAGATTCACAGATTTGTCTATTCTCCCCTAGTTACTTGCTTATTCAGTGTTTTGTATCAATGGATTCATGGATAATTATTTTATGCTTTGGTTTATAATCTTGTAATACTTTGTTTACTTTGCTATCGAAATTGTTTCAGCTTGGGCCATTGGGAGCTCTTTCAATTGAGTCCTATGTCCCTCTGACATATCCCCTCTGCATCCTTGTAGGTTTTTTCTTAAAAAATAACTTTCTTACCTTCTGCAACTATAAGATGCTCCAAGCTGTATCTGCAATTTTGGCCAGATTTTTTTTTTTTTTAAGAATAGGATCAGCTTTGTTATCTTCAACAGTGAATTCAACTTTAAATGAAATTAATTTTTAAACTAATTTATGTACAACTTAATACACAAATTTGTGTACTAATCTAATTTCTGTACAAAATTTGTGTACGGTCTAATTTGTGTACAACTACAGGTATTCTTGTACTTATGCATTAACATTTCTGAAATTCTGAAAATTAGTTATTTAGCATCAATGTTATTTAGCTGATTTATTGTTGCCTATGCTGATCTTTAAAAGTGTAAATTGCACAAGAACACGTGAACACAAAAATGTACATTCAGTCGATTATTAAAATTATGAAGACATAAAAATATAAGTATTGGCAGTGTTTTGGGAAAAGAAAGGAAAACAATGTTCTAAGTGAAGGGGCCAAGAAATTGGTTCTGAGGATACATGGCACCTCGATTGGAAACTTTCAGGTTCTACTTCTCCGGAGCTGTCTCTTCAAATCTGAAGCGACTTGCTTAGAGCCACTTTTACTATAACTATTACTTACCTTAGGTAGGAGAATCTTAAGTTAGAACGCAACTTCTCATTTTTATAAAATCTGCTGTTACCAATCTAGCTGTGAAGTCTGCCTTGGTGTCCAGCCAAATCTTGGTCACTGCCTCATAGAGCTCTGGTTCCTAGAACTTCGCTCTTGGTCTCTGTCTTAACTGTATGCCACGAGGTCCAATTCCTTCAACACTGGCCATGCCTACTTAATATTCTTAGTATCACAATCTCCTAGCTTTGATTCAATACCTAGCTGCTTAACTGGGGTTTGACTATCTGCCGAGAGACTTCTCCACAGCCAAATGTCATGTGACTAAATTTTGTTGCATCTTTCATACAGTCCAGTTCTCTTTTATAAAAGTCTTCAAACCGGATCTCTGCCAATCGTCATTTACTCTGGAAAACTTGGGTTGTCCCGGTATAGGCCACTTGCTCACATCGCCCACCCACAGCTAATCAGATCACACTGAAGGTGTTGGTTTATTAAACTTAAAGCAAACATTTTAACATGAATAGGTGATTCTAGAACTCTGACAAGTTTTCAAATGACAAATATGGTGGATGTAGGGCAGAATCCACTTCAGAATCTTCTTTTTCAATTTCAGTTGTTCCCCTACTTGTACCTCCTAAAACCTAACATTTCTATTACAGACAAACACACTGGCACTCTCAACACAAAGGATTTGGTAAAATAGAACCCTCTCATTCCAAAGGTTACCCTTGATTTACCTATGTGAATCCATTTAGTTTATCTCACTGGCTATATTTCAGAGATGTGGATAATGCCAAAATAGAGCAAGAGAAAGTGATGTAGTCCTTGCTGGAAAAGTCAGAAAATTAAACACCAGCATTCTATTAAATGATAGGTAGATGTAAGGCTTGTTTCTGCAGCTAAAAATGAAGCCAACACAATGGAAACAGAGATGCAAAAGAATGTGGGTAAAACTGGATGCTGAAGATACCTTTTGAGCCCCACTGTCCAATTGCACTTGAAGGTACTCTTATTCCTTGAACATATCAATATATGAGTCAATACAATTCTTTTTTGTCGGCTTCTGGTATTATCAGAAAAGGCAAGTAGCATAGTGTAAATGTTATAGATATTAGAATGAGACAAACCTGAATCGAATTTTGCTTTATCTAGTTATATGAATTCAGTGAAGTTACTTAGCCTTTCTGAAGATGTAAAATACATAATTTGCTCTTAATTCTACTTCAATGCAATATATAGTATTCTTGTAAAAATATTGTTTAAGATAGTTTGATTATTAAAGTGAAAGTCTTTTAATGACAGTTTAAAAATAGGTAATTGAGTCATTGATCTCGACTGTAAACTTAAAGTTGAAACCAAACTAAAAGTTTAATTAGTAATTTAAGTTTGATCTATTAGACATATAAGAGAAGTTTAAATATTTAGGAAGTTTGTTGTTTTTGTTGTTGCTAGAGAACTGAAATACATTAAAAAGAAATCTAAAATAATTAATAATAACTTTAGAACCCTATTGTTTAAAATTTGACCATGTGTAATTAAATGTGGAAACAAGACTAACCATTCCTTAAAGTCCCCTTAGAAATCATTCAAATCCAATAAATTTATGTATAGAATAAAAAATTTGTAGAATGAGTTAAAGTTACAATTTTTTTTAATTATAATGATTTTAATATTTAGTCTTAAACTTGAAAAATAATTCTTCTAAATTGTCTTTTAATTGTGATTTTATATCAAAATCACCATCAAGTGTATCAAAAACCTTGTGTCAATGTCACTCAATTCACTTACCTGTAAATAACTCTTTAAAAACAGAACTGTATAATGACAAAGTATGTCTGATGGATCATCTTTCCTTTTGTCTATTTTGTTTATAGGTGATATGTTTGCATGGTAAAAATGACAAAAAACCCTGCCTTATGAAGTACAATAATAAATACATCCTTCATTTGATTAATTTTCTCAAAACACAACTTCTTTCCACAGCAATAGTGTTATCAGTCACTTGTGCATCCTCTAGCCTCAAAGATCTTCTGTGCACGTATATCTTTTGCTCATATAAATAGCACTATATTATACCTTGCTCCACACCTTACCTTTCTTACTCAACAATATATCTGTTGAGATTCTTCCATATTGTTATGTATTAATAACCTCATCTTTAAAATGGCTGATAGTGTTTTAGTATGTGAATTTATCATTATTTAGTAGACCAATTCCCTGTTGATAGCTATTTAGGCTTACTTGGTTTTTCCTATGCCGTTACAAATAATGTTTCAATGAATATCTGTGTATGTACATAGACACTGTAGAAAGAATTGTATATGTGTTTTACATATTTATTGTCAAATTTTATCCATAGAAATTATTCCAATTTAAAACCCTACCAAATCCCACAAGATACAGATAAGATCGTATTTCCAAAATGTTTTAACTGAATTCTCCACTATATGTGCTGGTTACCAAAGGGCCCTGTGTTGTATTTAGTTCATTTAAAAATAACAAATTTAATATTAAAAATAGTAATAACTGATAAGGGGTTCCTACATGTGAAGCATCCTATCATATTACATTTCTGTAAAGTTTACGTTACTGTCATATTAATCCTTTACAATAATAATAGTCTTACTTTCTTTTTAATAGATAAAAAATTAGAGCAATACAGAGTTCCTAGGGACACATAGCTTGAAACTGGTAAAGACTGTAGTCACTTCCTAAGAAGCTACATTGCATTGCTAATAAACTCATTTATTAGTCAGAAATTCTAAGTTATGTAGTAATAATAACTTCCAAATCTCAGTAACATTTAAAAGTTGATTTTCATGTGTGCAGTGCACAGCAGGTCCAGGAGATTCTCCAGGGAAGTTTTCCCTCTGTAATGCTCAGTGCCTCACCTCCATATCAGCATGTGCTGCCCTAATCACCAAGGCAGGGGAAGACAGTACATCTCTTTTTCTTTTTTTTCTTTTCTTTTATTTTCATTTTTCTTTCTTTTCTTTTCTTTCTCTCTCTTTCTCTTTCTTTCTTTCATTCAAAGTTTTATTTTTAAACTTTTAAAATTTGAAAACAACTCACCTACATTAAATAATACAGTTTCCAAAGCTGAACGTGCTCACTTAGAGCTTAGTTTTTCTGCTTGAAGTACAAACGCAATTTCCTAACACTCCTAGGTGGGAACACTACTGTTTGAAGATCTCTGATTAGATGAACTGATCGATTTCAGTTGGTAACATCCCTTTTTCTTCCTTAGTAAGAGTTGAAAAAATTCTACAATAGATGCATTTTCCTAGTTTTACACCGATAATTTCATCCCAAATGTCTCCTGGGAAGCATAGACCATGTACAGGAATCCACCTTCATCCTTCTCACTCTCATACACCTCTGAGATTGGTGTGGAGGCGCTCACCATGCTGTGTCCCCCTTCGCTGACAGGAAGAAGGCTTGAGTAGCACTGAGCTGTAAGCGCTTTCTAATTGTCTTGATGAGCTCACTGACGTTGACGTGGTCAGGTACAAGGAACCTCGTTTTATTCAGGACAGGAAGCTGTTTTTCACCCTTGTATCATTCTATTATCACCGGGATTTTGGTTGGATGCTGCACTCGAATAAGTCGGACATCTACCCTTCGTTGGAAGGTGCGGCGCTTCTCGAAGGTCTCCGACCACATGTTGCTGGGGTCTGGACGCTAGGGTCCCAGCGGCTCCCAGGGCGGGGGTGGGGGCGGCG
>NW_016803633.1:0-17891 GCF_001698545.2 Rhinopithecus bieti | reverse complement strand
GGGGGTGGGGGCGGCGGCGGGGCGAGGGCGGATGCGGTTCTTCATCTCATTTTCTTCAAACGCTGTGGAGACATCATACGGAACAAGGAAGTATAAACCTACTGATAATGATGATGACAATAATGACAATAACCTTTTATATAGCGTATCTGTGTACAAGTCACTGTTTTTTGGGCTTTGTACATACAGTCATGCCCTGTTTGATGATAGGGGTACTTTGTAAGAAATGCGTCAGTAGGCAATTCTGTCTTTGGCAAACATCATACAGTATTTACCCAAAACAAACCTACATAGTATAGACTACCACACACCTAGGCTATTGGGTATAGCCCATTGCTCCTTGGCTGCAAGCCTATACAGCATGTTAGTGTACTGAATACTGTAGACAACTGTAACACAATGGTAAGTATTTATGTATTTAAACATATCTAAATACAGAAAAAATGGAATGAAAATAGATTATAAGAGATAAAAATTGGCACACCTATATAGGGCACTTATCATGAATGGAACTTGAAGGACAGGAAGTTGCTCTCCGTGAGTCATGAGCGAATATGAAGGCCTAGAACATTGTTGTACACTACTGTAGACCTTATAAACACTGCACACTTAGGCTACATTAAATTTGTATTAACTTTTTTTTGTTAATAATAAATTAACCTTAGCTTGCTATAATATTTTCTGTGGAAACTTTCTTTTAATTTGTTCTTTTGTAATAATACTTAGCTTAAAACCTAAACATGGTTTTATATCCTTATTCTGTAAGCTTTTTTTCTATATTGAAGTTTTATTTTTTGTTTTAAAACATTTCTGTAAAATCTAACACACAAACACATCCAACTGCCTAAATTTACACAGGGTCAGGATCATCAGTATCACTGTTTTGCACCTCTACATCTTGTCCCTTTTGAAGGTCTTCAGGATCAGTAACACACAGGGAGCTGTCATCTCCCATGATAACACTGCCTTCTTCTGGAATACCTCCTGAAAGTCTTGTCTGAGGCTATTTTATAGTTAACTATTTTTTTAATAAGTAAAAGGAGTATACTCTAAAATAATGCTAGATGTGTAATATAGTAAATACATAAACCAGTAACATAGTCATTTATTATCATTATCAAGCATTGAATACTGTACACAATTGTGTGTGCTGTACTTTTATATACAACTGATAGTATAGTAGGTTTACACCAGTATCACCACAAGCACGTGAGTAGTACAGTGCCCTATGAGCTTAAGACAGCTACAACATCACCAAATGACAGAAAATTTCTAGCTCCATTATAATAGTATGGGATCACTGTAGTGTATTCATTCTGTCATTGACCAAAATATCACTACTCAGTGCATGACTGTATTTGGTACAATGCTATGAATACTAACCCTGGTTTACAGTTGAGGAAACTAGATGAGGTTTTTCTAGTTTCCTAGTATATTGAGAAAGTCAAACCCAAAAGTGACCACAAAGGAATCTTTTTCCCATTTCAGATTTTAAACATAGGAAGTACGTGTGTATGTGTGTTTGTATGCGAAATAAATTTTTAAAAATGCCCACACAGAATATTCAAGTTCCACTTTGTACTTCTTTGAGAAATTGGTCAAATTGGGGCAATTTGGAAGAAGCTATCCAATCAGACTTTATTTGTGTAGGAAATCACAACTAGTAAGTTAGAGGAACGTAAGGGTTTGAGTCAGCAACATTTGGTTTCACTCTTGATTGACTATATTTTTAGTTCTACTTACATTTACACTTTACTCCTTATCTTTACATATGCTACTAACAATTTATGTAAAATGCATGTAAAAATTTGCTAGGCTAAAACATTACTAGCACATATTTCTAGTTAGTATTTTTCCAGCATGGACAGCTTAATGTCCTTGAGAACATACCTGGGAAGATGACGTAGGATTTCATATGGCGATCAGCTCTCTACAGGGAGAGGAGATTAAATACATTCTATTAGTCTCATAGTTACCCAAGGTGACTGAGCTGGATGACAATGTTAATGCACTCTTTTTCTTTTGGCTTTTTCTAGTTGGATTCAGGCTACCTGATATAGTATTTCTGTCCAGAATCAAAAGCCTTCATGACTTCCCAGTGAAGCCTCAGACAAAAAATTGGAGATGAGAAAAAAGACAAGGTTGTCACTTCTTAGAGAAATCATTAGCTATGAGACAAATAAAATAGAGGACAAAGAATGGAAAATGTTTTCAGAATCAGGACAACCTTGTGGTATAATGTTCCTGACCTTCAGAAATAAAAATAAAAAATATAAATGGGGTAAGAAAAAAAATTATTAAGGAGGCACCAGCGTGATCTAGAACTGACTCACACCTTAAGCAGGGAAAACGCTCACAGAAAGGCAGGTGAGGAGGAATGAGGGAGATTTCAAGCAAAGGTGACAGTGTTGAATAATTTAAATTGCTTATTAATTTTTTGTACAGTACTGATTTTTCTGTTCCATTATGATAAATTTCAAACCAGAGAAACTGCTTTACAATAAATATGACACAAATAGGTAGAATTTTTGTAGATTTTGATCAGAGGAATAAAACTTTTTTGTGTGAGATAATTCTATAAATTTTGCACAGGTTTGATTAGAGGGGAGAAAGAAAATTTCAAGTTTTAAAAATAGCCAAAAGGATGTAGCAATATCTAGGCCTAAGATAGGCATAACATAGGCTCGAGCAGTGATGATGACATTGATGGAGACAAAGAAAAATGCAAGATGAAACTGAGAGGAGAGGCTGGGCACAATGACTGAAGCCTGTAATCCCAGCACTTCGGGAGGCTGGCAGATCACCTGAGGCCAGGAGTTTGAGACCAGTTGGCCAACATGGTGAGAAACCTGTCTCTACTGAAAATACAAAAATTAGCTGGGCGTGGTGGTGTGTGCCTGTAATCCCAGATACCCAGGAGGCTGAGGCAGGAGAATCGCTGGAACCTGGGAGGCAGAGGCTGTGGTGAGCCGAGATTGAGTCACTGCACCGCAGCCTGGGCGACAGAGCAAAACTCTGTCTCAAAAAAAAAAAAAAAAAAAAAAAAATGGAGAGGAAAAACTACAGAACTGTAAATAAAAATTCATTTCTTCACTAAAAGTCCTAAAGATAAGCAATCTGTTATTGTTACTATAATATGATATATATTTTAGTAAGAATCCAGTAAAGGGGGGGAAATACCACTTTCAAAAGAAAAATCTACCATGAAAGTAAGTAAACGGAAAAATAAGTTCCTGATGTTTAAGTTGTAGTTGTCTGAATGTTTGCTGTGGTGAAAACAAATAAACAAATTAAATGATAACAAATTAACTGGAACAAATATGCAGTTTTTCAGACATCATTGTGATGTATTAATGGCTGTTGTATAGCAAACATAAAGAAAAATTACAGGAAGGAAGAAATAAAAGAAGAAAACTGTAAAAATTATCTTGGTTACATATTTTTAGTATGTTTTCAGGTGACTACTCTTTGCAATGCTCATAATGAATCTGAAATTGATTTTGCATACTCAGAGAGATAGAAAGGCCTAAGTATTCTGAAATTCATTTAATTTTATGAAATCAAATATTTCTGTTTTGCATTAGCAGAGACACAGAGATTAATTTAAAAGTTAGTTGAGATAGTTTTAAGGTTATATTTTAGAGTTTTTTGATTGGAATAATAGAATAAAGCAGTACATTTACAAAGGTACACCTAGGAACTCAATTGGATGTGTTTTCTCTTCAACACTACAAACTATAGCAAACAATTGTATATTTTTTGGCTTATAACAATTCCAAGAGAATTTTAAGTCAATTAAAGTGAAATTGGCAACTCTTTTAATTTGATACTATTTTATGCAAATATGTTTAGGAATAAAATGAAGTGAAGTACAGAAAATGCAATTTGGAAAACAAAGCTGTTTCTAATTGCAACATTTGTCAAATCTCTTTAGGACTGAGCAGTTCTAAGAATGATTCTTTGTGCATGAATGACTGAGAAAACACAAATTCAAATAAATGATTGGTTCTAGCAATGATTAGGTAGGTGGATAAAAATTTTATCATTTAGTTTGGCGTTGCTAAGTGAGGAAGGGTTGATTTATATGAATTAGCATTAGCTACAAAGCATTTAATTTGGTCCTAGTAAATTGTAAATCTTAAAAAATGAAATCAATATTTTTCTAATAAATTTTAATATTTTATGAAGTTTCTGTAGAAATCTCATGCAAATATTTGCAGATCTAAGTTTTTAATTATATATTTAAATAAGTAATAAATACCACAGAATTACAGAATTGGAATAATGAACTTAAACTAAAGCCAGAACTCAAATATATTAAGACATAAACCAAAAGGTTGAGAATGAGGGAGTTTGGTTCTTAACTAGAGTAGCCAGTAAGTAGTTTGTCTCTACATGGTGTTATAGATGTGTAATGCTTCCTCTATAGCCTTTACACAGAAGAATTGAACAGAAAGATGTCAATTTTATCAGATCTGTGTAGGAGAAAATATCTCCATAAATGTGATAGAAAAAAAACAAGTCTACTTTATCACTGAATAGCAATGTTCTACCAGGATTTCTCCCAGCAATTTGAGAAACAAGATTTTGCTTGCAGATTATCCAAATATAACAATATCATGTTCAACAGATGCTCTTCAAGAAGCAGGTTATTGACTTCATAATGTGGTGTTATAATCAGGAATGAATGAAAAATATCTACATTATTATGATTTATATTTGTTTCTTAGAATATACCTCGGAATGTAAATTCAGTTTATTCTCTACCATTCTGGTGTTTGAATTGAGCAGTTTATGTAATTGACACATTCTGAATCACAGTGTTGAGTGATTATGAATTAATCATTAATAACTAACGATGCTTATGATACAAAATAGAAAAATACAAACACAAATCTAGGGACTGATCATTTTACAAGAGTCCCTTTAGTTATCTTTCTGGAATTTTTTAAATGAATTCAGTGTCATTCAAAGGTGTTCCCTTTTAATTATAAAAATATTACCCTTTTAAGATTTTAAAAAATTAATGTGCCATTTCAAAACTTAAAGATCTACTATATTTAGAACCATCCCATCTACAAAATTTCTAAAATATATTTTGATTAATTGTCTCTTCATGCACGATTTGCCCTTCCTGAGAATCCTTTCTGTCCTAATAACTCTATTGTCTCTCCCCTCTCTAGTTCAAAGAAGCACTTAAGTGCCTACTATAGAACAAGCTCTGTGCTAAGTTAGAAAGATGCAAATATTTAAAAAAATAATGACCCTCAACCTTTTATATTCCAGTGGACTTAACAAATATATGACATACAACTTCAAATACTGTCAAAAATGTTATTATTAACTCACAGAAGATGGCTACTTATTGCATCCAGAAGATTCAACAAAATGTTCCTAGTGAAATAAAATAATACTTGAACTGAGATTTGAAAGATACTTAATGTTAGATAAAAGAGGCATGAAAATCCATTTTGAGGAGAGGAAATAGCAAAAGCACAAGTGCAGAGGCAAAGAGTAATGTGAAATGTATCGTGATCATTATAGGCAGATTGTTTTTTCTAGACTATAAAATGAATTCAGAACAAGAGGGGGTTGAGACTGGAGACATATGTGTGAGCCAAATTGTTTATATTGTTATTTAATCTCTATTTTGCTTCACAAATAAGATAGAAATCTTTTGGAAAGAGAGTGGAAGGCATAGTATATTTTCTACCTTTAAAATGTTTTTCTGTAAGTATTATAGGAAGGCTACAGTATAATGCTCTAACAGCATAATATGACTTCTCATTATCCTTTAACAATAGTGTAGGATGATGAAATACTAATGATGATAGCATTATTGTCTGTAATTGCTTTGTCACTATTTACCCTAGCTCTCTGACTTTAACTCCTAAGAATCGTCAGTGGAGAGTACATAAATGTGTATTCCCCTTTCTTCATGTTTTTGTGGGGAGAGCCTTCCACCACAGTGCCGCTCCTGTACTCTTGTCTTGCCTTGCCTGTATTCTCACTCAGCAACCCAAAGCAAGTGGAAAGACATCTAATGGATGACTGGGGGATATGAACTGGTTACATGTGACTCCGCCTACTCTCATTCCTCTTCAGTTTTGCCTGCCATCAGTACAAGGAGCTTCCCTGTATGCGTGTGTGTGTGTGTGTGTGTGTGTGTATTTGTGATATGGTTTGGCTGTGTCTCCACCCAAAATCTCATCTTGAATTTTAATCCACATAATCCCCACATATCCAGGAACTCACCAGGAGGAGGTACTTGGATCATGTGGACAGTTTTCCCCATGCTGTTCTCATTATAGTGAATGAGTTCTCACAATATCTTATGGTTTCATAAGTGTTTGGTAGTTCCTCTCGCATGCATTCTCCTTCCTGCTGCCTTGTGAAGAAGGTGTCTTGCTTCCCCTTTGCCTTCAGCCATGATTGTAAGTTTCCTGAGGCCTCCCAGCCATGCTGCACTGTGAGTCAATTGAACCTTTCTTTTATAAGTTACCCAGTCTCAGGCAGTTCCTTATAGCAGTGTGAAAATGGACTAACACAGTGTGTATGTGTTTGTGCACGTATATGCATTGTGAAGGCTGGGGATGTTGAGGTGTGCCAGTTAGTGGGTAATAAGGATAATTCAAAGGTCAACTGTTATAAGCTGATTTTACGAAATATTTAAGCATAGCATATGGACATGATTACAAGAGAAAATTTGTACTTTTCATCTACCTAGTCATTTCTCAGTTGGTTTCAACCTCAAACAGGGGAGAGAAGAGTGCTATGAATTAATCTTTTAAACCTCTAACATATATGAAGGAACCGTTTCATATGTATTCCTAATTGGAACTGGCCCATTTAAAGGTATGATTGGGACAGAAGATTTTGTGCACTTGTTTCCCTCTTCATTTCACTTAATTCCTGGAATCCATTTCAGTTGCTCATGTTGCCCAGTAGTCTCTCCAGGCTTCCTCTCCCTTCCTCAGATGCAGCTTCTATTCTGCTCTATTCTGCATGAAGATTTACATGCCTGTTTAATAATTTTTTTCTGGAGTAACAAGATAATAAGTAGTGATGAGTTTTTGAGCTGCCACTACTGAATAATAAATATGCAATTTAGCGTATGTTCTCTGGATGCCAAATATCTTAATCCAAATATGTGACTCTAAAAGTAGAAAATTCACATTCAATGACAAGCTTTTGGAAAGTTACTTATGAGCAGATGGGCTTTTTGGTATGTTTGTGTTCCATCAAGTTGGAAACTAAATATTTCATCTAAATACAGGCATACCTGGTTTTATTGTGCTTTGCTTTACTGCACATTGCAGATACTGCATTTTTTTAGAAATTGAAGTTTTTTGGCAATCCTGAGTCTAGCAAGTCTGTTGGCGCCATTTTACTAACAGTATGTGCTTACTCTGTGTCTGTATCACATTTTGGTAATTCTGATGGATCTGGGCAAAGTAAATTGAAAAACTTCTGGAAAAGATTCTCCAATCTAGACGCCATTCAGGACACTAGTGATTCATGTGTGGAGGTCAAAATAAAAATATTAGCTTGAGTTTGGAAGAAGTTGATTCTAACCTTCATGGCTGACTTTGAGGAGTTCAAGACTACAATGGTGGAAGTAACTGTCAAGTGTGGTGGAAATTGTAAGAGAACTAGGATTAGAGGTGGAGTCTGAAGATATGAATGAATTGCTGCAATCTGATGATAAAATATCAATGGATGGAGAGTTTCTTCCCATGAATGAGCAGGGAGTGATTTGTTGAGATGGGATCCACGCGTAGTAAAGATGCTAGGAGTACTGTTGCAATGACAATAATGGATTTAATATAGTACATAAACTTAGTTGATAAAGCAGCAACAGGATTTGAGAGGATTTTTTTGTTTTTATAAAAAAGCTCTACTGTAGCTAAAATGCTACCAGACAACATTGCATATTATAGATAAATCCTTCATGAATGGAAGAATCAATCAATATGTCAAACTTCATTATTGCCTTATTTTAAGTAATTGCCACAGCCACACCAGCCTTCATGAACCACTAACCTGATTGATCAGCAGCCATCAACATCGAAGCAAGACTCTCCACCAATAAAAAGATTACCACCTGCTGAAGGCTCAGAAGATTAAAATTTTCTAGAAATAAAGTAATTTTAGACTGGGTACAGTGACTCATGCCTAAAATCCCAGACCTTTGGGAGGCCAAGACAAGTAGGTCACTTGCGGTTAGGAGTTCAAGACCAGCCTGGCCAACATGATGAAACCCCGTTTCTACTAAAAATACAAAAATTAGCTGGGTGTGGTGGCAGGCGCCTGTAATCCCAGCTCCTGGGGTGGAGGGGTGAGGTATGAGAATTGCTTGTACCCAGAAGGTTGCAGTGAGCCAAGATTGAGCCACTGCACTCCAACCTGGCTGACAGTAAGACCCTGTCTTAAAAAAAAAAAAAAAAAAAAAAGTATTTTTAAATTAATGTATGTACCTTAGTTTTTAGACACAATGCTACTGCACACTTAATAGTTATAGTATGGTATAAACATAACTTTTATAAATACTGGGAAACCAAAAGAATTGTATGACTCACTTTATTTCAGTAGTCAAGAACTAAACACATATCTCTGCAGTATGTCTCTGTGTCTCTCCCCTTCTCTATCTCTGTCTGTCTATCTATCTATAGTCTTGTGTTTGTATGGGGGATATATATATGTGTGTATATGTATATACACACACACACACAAAATCAGGAGACGTGTGAGTAGGCTACAGTATAATGTAAAAATATGTTTTATATAGACCAGAAAACCAAAACAATCATGTGATTTATTGCAATGTTCACCTTACTGTGGTGATCTGGAATCAAATCCATAATATGTTCAAGGTAGCCTGGCATTTGAGTAATATTTGGTTGGAGTTTATCAGAGGAGCCCTAGGTGACAACAGCAAATAAGGCAGTAAGTGTTACAAACATTGTAGGATGTCTAACTCAACATAATGTATAATATTGATTCCCTTGCTTGTCTCTATTATAGAAACAGGATAGTGAAATACCAACCTTCAGGCCTCAGGGAGTACATGAGACACAGTGCTAGTCACTGAGATGTCAACAATAATCCCTGATATGGCATCCCTTCTCAAATAATGTACTGTTAGAAGCAAACCTTTAGCCCGCCCTTTCCCTCCTGTCTAGTGTGCAGACAATATAAGGAGGTAAATGCCCCATGTTTTAACAATTAAGTGAAATTCAGATGTTGAAGATTGTTTGGGATGACATTGTTGAGCACCATGCAAAAAACAGGTTCCATGTTTCAATCACTATTCATTGGATTTATTACTCACAAACACATTACTAACCGACAAAGGTAACAAGTGTATTTCAACTTTGAATAGTCACCATTCTTAGCTGCAGACACTAGAGGCTATCTAGATGTTTATTTCTTAAGGAATTGCTTAGTGGAAGCCACATAATACAGAATTGTTGTGATTATTTTTAAGCTTGGCTACTACATGTGTAGGAGATGAACTTGAAGAACAACGTATTTAGAAGATATGCCCAACCACATCATGGAGTCACTGAAAGGGAAAGATATTGCCATTTCCATTGCCTCTACAATAGGAGCTAGAGACTAGAAATTTTATCACATCTACCCCAGGAAACCGACATGCAACAGTTGCTTCGTGTTCTTTCTCTTCATTCATGTTTTATGCAGATGCATCTGCTTGGCAGAACCTAAGTCCCATGCCTGCACACTTAGTTAAAAGGATATTTGGAAAATGCAGCTTATATGTGGCCAGCCTCTATTTTTCAAGAAAACAAGCCAAAAAAGTATTGAAATGAGTGTGTGAGTGGTGAGTGAGTTAATATAAAGTGTCCTCAACAAACTGTGCCAACTTTGATTGGTATTGACTTCCTGGAGTGGTGTTCTGAAGAGTGGCTGAACATATGCACGCTCAGCAAGAAAGCATGACATGATTCATTAGTGATATCTGTTGAGATACAGAGGGAAAGTTTGGATATGCTTGCCACTTACTGTTTCATCTCCAAGCAAATACTGAAATAAAAAGGCCACTAGAGAGTGGCAGCTGGGGATCTGAGACAGATCAATTACAGGAAGTAAGATCAGGAAAACACTAAACTACTCTAATTGCTAAGCTGCTTAGTCTCAGGCAGAATTGGAGGAACTGAGATTACAAAGAGAAGAGACAATGGAAGTAGGACTATCCTGGAACAGAAATACAGAAATACACAAAGTAGTCTCTTCCCTTGAGCTGAAATTATTTTGGTACTTGTTTAGCCAATCTTTAGTTTGTGGGCAGAAAAACAAACAAACATGAGTCTAATTTGGGCTGAAAATTTATTTTAGGTACACCTGCTTCTGAAATCTTACAGAAACATGTTATATCAAAAGGTCCTTACCTTCAAGATATACAGAAAAGAATAAACTAAGACAAATAATATGTAATTTCTAGGCCCATAAAACTTACCTGGCCATTTCATTTTATATGTGAAAATCTGTGACCCAGAGATACTATGGGTTATGTAAAAAAAAAAAAAAGCTAGTATTTGCTTTAAGTATTTCTCAGGTCTATGCTTTATCTATTAATATGTAATCAAGTGTTCATTCAATCATCCATATTAAAATGTCATTTTCTTAAATATTATGTATAATAAAGAAATATATAAAGTAAGGACTCCATGAAAAAGCAGTTTATAATAAAATGGATGAACAAATGACACATAAAGACTCCATTCTTTGCAAATTCCAAAGGAAGGAAAGTCTTAAAAAAACAAAGTATGAAGTTGGAACCAGTCAGATTTTAGTTCAGAATCTGCCTCTATGTGAAAAGTAGAAAATGAGTTTGTTAAATGAATCATTGGAAAGACCAAAGAGCAAAGTTTTTAATGAATTTCCAGAAACAAGGCAAAAAACACACTACAGTATTGATGTGTTGAATATTCCTTCAAGTACTTAAAGTATTTATGTTTTCACAGATGTCACTTTTCATCATTTACTACTATCCTCACCAGCCGAGAAAAACAGATGCTTCTTTAAAAGCTACCAAGACAAGGTCAGCTGCAAGGAAGAGTGAGATCATTAGTAGCTAACATTTTTAGTTTTTATAGAAGGAGAGTATTTGCCTCTCTCCATCAGTATTCTTAAATTAAGGAATTCTGCTACCATAATGAGAAATTAAAAGGCTAGGTATTCATAAATTTAAAAACTTGTCAATCACAAAATGCTACAAGAGATTTTGAAGAGATAGCTGCACTCCTATGTTCACTGCAGCATTATTTATAAGACACAAGACATGAAAACAACCTCGATGTACACATAAATGGATAAAGAAAAATGTGGTATATACATACAATAAAACATTATTCATCCTTAGAAAATAAATAAATAAGCCTAGAGAACATTATGCTAAGTGCAATAAACCAGGCAAAGAAAGACAAATGCTGTGTGATATCATTTATATGTGGAATATTAAAAAGTAAAACTCATAGGCATGGTGGTTGCCAGGGGCTGGGGAGACAAGAAAACAGGTATTTGCTATTGGACAGGTATAAAGTTCAGTTATTCAAGTTGAATAATTTCTAGAGATCTGCTATACAACAGTGTCTATAGCTAACAATACTGCAGCTTATATGGGCAAGACAGTCAAATAAGAACAACTCAGATCTGCAGCTCACAGCAAGATCAATGTAGAAGGCAGGTGATTTCTGCATTTCCACCTGAGGTATCTGGCTTATCTCACTGGGACTGGTTAGACAGTGGGTGCAGCCCATGGAGGGCAAGCAGACGCAGAGTGGGGCATCACCTCACCTGGAAAGCACAAGGGGTTGGGGAACTCCCTCCCCTAGCCAAGGGATGCCATGAGGTACTGTGCCCTGAGGAACAGTGCATTCCAGCCCAGATACTACGTTTTCCCCACAGTCTTTTGCAACCCAAAGACCAGGAGATTCCTTCCGGTGCCTACACCACCAGGGCCCTGGGTTTCAAGTACAAAACTGGGCAGCCATTTGAGCAGACACCAAGCTAGCTGCAGGAGTTTTTTTCATACCCCAGTGGCACCTGGAATGCCAGTGAGACAGAACCATTCACCCTCCTGGAAAGGGAGTTGAAGCCAGGGAGCCAAGTGGTCTAGCTCAGTGAATCCCACCCCCATGGAGACCAGCAAGCCAAGATCCAATGGCTTGCAATTCTCACTGCCAGCACAGAAGTCTGAAGTTGATCTGAGACACTTGAGTTTGGTGGGAGGAGGGGTGTCCACCATTATTAAGGCTTGAGTAGGCGGTTTCCCCTCACAGTGTAAGCAGAGCCACCGGGAAGTTTGAACTGGATGGAGCCCACCACAGCCCTGCAAATCCACGGTAGCTAGACTGCCTCTCTAAATTCCTCTTCTCTTGACAGGGCATCTCTGAAACAAAGGCAGCAACCCCAGTCGGGGGCTTATAGACAAAACTCCCATCTCTTTGAAACAGACCGTCTGGGGGAAGGGGCAGCTGTGGGGGCAGCTTCAGTAGACTTAAAGATTCCTGCCTGCCAGCTCTGAAGAAAGCAGTGGCTCTTCTAGTACAGTGCTTGAGCTCTGCTAAGAAACAAATTGCCTCCTCAAGTGGGTCCCTGACCCCCATTCCTCCTGATTGGGAGACACCTCCCAGCAGGAGTCAACAGACACTTCAAACAGGAGAGCTCCAGCTGGCATCTGGTGGGTGCCTCTCTGGGACAAATCTTCCAGAGGAAGGAACAGGCAGCAATCTTTGCTGTTCTGCAGCTCTGCTGGTGACACCCAGGCAAAAAGGGTCTGGAGTGGACCTCCAGCAAACTCCAGCAGACCTGCAGCAGAGGGGCCTGATTGTTAGAAGGAAAACTAACAAACAGAAAGAATAGCATCACCATCAACAGAAAGCACGTCCGCACAAAAACCTCATCCAAAGGTCACCAACATCAAAGACCAAAGGTAGATTAATCCATGAAGATGAGAAAAAACCAGCACAAAAAGGCTGAAAATTCCAAAAACCAGAACCCCTCTTCTCCTCCAAAGGATCACAACTCCTCACCAGCAAGGGAACAAAACTGGACAGAGAATGAGTTTGACGTATTGACAGAAGTAGTGCTTCAGAAGGTGGGTAGTAACAAACTCCTCTGAGCTAAAGGAGCATGTTCTAATCCAATGCAAGGAAGATAAGAACCTTGAAAAATGACTAGACAAATTTCTAACTAGAATAAACAGTTGAGAGAAGAATGTAAATGACCCTATGGAGCTGAAAAGCACAGCACAAAAACTTCATGAAATATACACAAGTATCAAGAGCTGAATAGGTCATGTGGAAGAAAGGATATCAGAGATTGACCATCAACTTAATGAAATAAAGCTATGGGAAAAGACCAAACCTATGTTAGATTGGTGTACTTGAAAGTGATGGGGAGAATGGAAGCAAGTTGGAAAACACTCTTCAGGTTATTGTTCAGGAGAACTTCCACAAAATAGCAAGACAGGCCAACACTCAAATTTAGGAAATACAGAGAACAAAGATACTCCTTGAGAAGAGCAACCCCAGGACACATAATTGTCAGATTCACCAAGGTTGAAATGAAGGAAAAAATGTTAAGGGCAGCCAGAGAGAAAGGTTGGGTTACCCACAAAGGGAAGCCCATCCGACTAACAGTGGATCTCTCTGCAGAAACCCTACAAGCCAGAAGAGAGTGGGGGCCAATATTCAACATAATTAAAGGAAAGAATTTTCAACCTAGAATTTCATATCTAGCCAAACTAAGCTTCATAAGCAAAGGAGAAATACAATCCTTTACAGACAAGCAAATTTTGAGAGATTTTGTCACCACCAGGCCTGCCTTACTAGTTGCTTCTGAAGGAAGCACTAATTATGGAAAGGAAAACTGGTACCAGCCACTGTAAAACATACCAAATTGTAAAGACCATTGACATTATGAAGAAGCTGCATCAACTAACTGGCAAAATAAGCAGCTAGCATCATAATGACAGGATCAAATTCACACACAACAATATTAACCTTAAATGTAAATCGGCTAAATGCCCCAATTAAAAGACACAAACTGGCTAATTGGATAAAGAGTCAAGACCCATTGTTGTGCTGTATTCAGAAGACCCATCTCACATGCAAAGACACACATAGGCTCAAAAGAAAGGGATGGAGGACTATATACCAAGCAAATGGAAAGAAAAAGAAAAAAGAAGAAGAAAAAAGAAAACAACAACAACAACAACAAAAAGCAGTGGTTGCAATCCTAGTCTCTGATAAAACAGACTTTAAACCAGCAAAGATCAAAAATAAAAAGAAGGGCATTACATAATGGTATAGGGATCAATGCAACAAGAAGAGCTAACTAGCCTAAATATATATGCACCCAATACAGGAGCCCCAGATTTATAAAGCAAGCTCTTAGAGACCTATGAAAAGACTTAGACTCCCAGACAATAATAATGGGAGACTTTAACACCCCACTGTCAATATTAGACAGATCAAAGAGACAGAAAATTAACAAAGATATTCAGGACGTGAACTCAGCTCTGGACCAAGCAGACTTAACAGACATCTACAGAACTCTCTATCCCAAATCAACAGAATATATATTTTTCTCAGCACAACATTTCATTTATTCTAAAATTGACCACATATTTGGAAGTAAAACCCTCATCAGCAAAAGAAAAAGAACGGAAATCATAACAAACAAGTCTCTCAGACCACAATCCAATCAAATTAGAACTCAGGATTAAGAAACTCACTCAAAACCGCACAACTACATGGAAACTTAACAACCTGCTCCTGAATGACCACTGGGAAAGTAACGAAGTTAAGACAGAAATAAATAAGTTTTTTGAAACCAACGAGAACAAAGACACAACATACCAGAATCTCTGGGACACAGCTAAAGCAATATTTAGAGGGAAATTTATAACACTAAATGCCCACAAAAGGAAGCGAGAAAGATATAAAATTGACACCCTAACATCACAATTAAAAGAAATAGAGAAGCAAGAGCAAACAAATTCAAAAGCTAGCAGAAGACAAGAAATAACTAAGATCAGGGCAGAACTGAAGGAGATAGAGACTCAAAAAAAGTTTCAAAAAATCAGTGAATCCAGAAGCCTTTTTTTTTTTTGAAAAGATTAACAAAATTGATAGATCACTAGCCAGACTAATAAAGAAAAAAATTGAGAAGAATCAAATAGATGCAATAAAAATGATAAAGAGGATATCATCACTGATCCCACAGAAATAAAAACTACCATCAGAGAACATTATAAACATCTCTACACAAATAAACTAGAAAATCTAGAAGAAATGGATAAATTCCTGGACACACACACACTCTCAAGACTAAACCAGGAGGAAGTCGAATCCCTGAAGAGACCAATAACAAGTTCTGAAATGAAGGCAGTAATTAATAGCCTACCAAACAAAACAGGCCAATTACCAGACGGATTCACAGCCGAATTCTACCAGAGGTAAAAAGAGGGGCTGGTTTCCTTCTGAAACTATTCCAAATAATAGAAAAAGAGGGACTCTTCCATAACATATTTTATGAGGCCAGTATCATCTTGATACCAAAGGCTGGCAAGGACACAACAAATAAATTTCAAGCCAGTATTGCTGATGAACATCAGTGTGAATATCCTCAATAAAATACTGGCAAACCAAATCCAGCAGCACATCAAAAAGGTTATCCAACACGATCAAGTGGGCTTCATCCCTGGGATGCAAGGCTGGTTCAACATATGCAAATCAATAAACATAATCCATCACATAAACAGAACCAATGACAAAACTACATGATTATCTCAATAGATGCAGAAAAGGCCTTTGATAAAATTCAACACCCCTTCATGCTAAAACTTTCAATAAACTAGGCATTGAAGGAATGTATCTCAAAATAATAAGAGCTATTTATGACAAACCCACAGCCAATGTCATACTGAATGGGCAAAAGCTGGAAGCATTCCCTTTGAAAATCAGCACAAGACAAGGATGCCCTCTCTCACCACTCCTATTCAACATAGTATTGGAAGTTCTGGCCAGGGCAATCAGGCAAGGGAAAGAAATCAAGGGTATTCAAATAGGTACAGAGGAAGCCAAATTGTCTTGGTTTGCAGATGACATTATTTTATTATTATTATTATTATTATTATTATTATTATTTAGATGGAGTCTCACTCTGCCACCCAGGCTGGAGTACAGTGGCCGGATCTCAGCTCACTGCAAGCTCTGCCTCCCAGGTTTATGCCATTCTCCTGCCTCAGCCTCCCAAGTAGCTGGGACTACAGGTGCCCACCACCTTGCTCAGCTAGTTTTTTGTATTTTTTAGTAGAGATGGGGTTTCACCATGTTAGCCAGGATGGTCTCGATCTCCTGACCTAATGATCCACCCGTCTCTGCCTCTCAAAGTGCTGGGATTACAGGCTTGAGCCACCACGCCCAGCCGACATGATTTTATGTTTAGAAAACCCCATTGTCTCAGCCCCCAATCTCTCTAAGCTGATAAGCAACTTCAGCAAAGTCTCAGAATACAAAATCAGTGTGCAAAAATCACAGTCTTGAGCCACCGCGCCCGGCCACAGGCATTCTTATACACCAATAATAGACAAACAGAGAGTCAAATCATGAGTGAACTCCCATTCACAATTGCTACTAAGAGAAGAAAATACTTAGGAATACAGCTTACAAGGGATGTGAAGGACCTCTTCAAGGAGAACTACAAACCTGCTCAAGGAAATAAGAGAGGACACAAACAAATGGGAAAACTTTCTATGCTCATGGATAAGAAGAATCAATATCATAACAATGGCCATACTGCCCAAAGTAATTTATAAATTCAATGCTATCCCCATCAAGCTATCACTGACTATCTTCACATAATTGGAAAAAACTACTTTAAACTTCCTATGAAACAAAAAATGAGCCCGTATAACAAAGACAATCCTAAGCAAAAAGAACAATGCTAGAGGCATCATGATACCTGACTTCCAACTATACTACAAGGCTACAGTAACAAAGACAGCATGTTACTGGTACCAAAACAAATATATAGACCAATGGAACAGAACAGAGGTCTCAGAAATAACACCACACATCTACAATCATCTGATCTTTGACAAATCCGAGAAAAACAGGCAAAGGGGAAAGAATTCCTTATTTAGTAAATGGAATGGGAAAACTGGCTAACCACATGCAGAAAACTGAAACTGGATCCCTTCCTTACACCTTATACAAAAATTAACTCAAGTTGGATTAAAGACTTAAACAGAAGACCTAAAACCATAAAAGCCCTAGAAGAAAACCTAGGCAATACCATTCAGCACCTAGGCATGGGCAAATACTTCTTGACTAAGACACCAAAGCAATGGCAACAAAACCCAAAATTTACAATTGGGATTTAATTAAATGAAAGAGCTTCTGCAGAGCAAAAGAAATTATCACCAGAGTGAAAGGCAACCTACAGAAAGGAAGAAAATTTTTCCAATCTGTCTGACAAAATCCAGAACCTTCAAGGAACCTAAACAAATTCACAAGTAAAAAACAAACAACTCCATCAAAAAGTGGGCAAAGGAGATGAACAGTCACTTCTCAAAAGAGATTTATATGGCCAAAAAAATATGAAAAAAAAAAGCTCATCATCACTGGTCATTAGAGAAATGCAAATCAAAACCACAATGAGTTAGAATCTCAAGCCAGTTAGAATGGTGATCATTAACAAGTCAGAAAACAACAGATGCTGGAGAGAATGTAGAGAAATAGGAACGCTTTTACACTGTTGGTGGGAGTGTAAGTTAGTTCAACCATTTTGGAAGACAGTGTGCTAATTCTTCAAGGATCTAGAACCTGAAATACCATTTGACCCAGCAATCCTATTTTTTT